>NC_079291.1:51654594-51957624 GCF_023638135.1 Falco biarmicus | reverse complement strand
TATTGATACACAGACAAGTTAACAGAAGTACGAGGACCTCAAATCATTTGGGACTTGCCTTAAAGCAAGTACCCCCAAGCTCCCAAAAGGTCTTTTCTAAACTATAGAGCTGGGTTTCTTTAGAAAATGAATAAAATGTAACACTAAAATGGTAAAAATAAAACTTAGGATGGGACACGATAGCAATGCAAGGATCTGTTAACTCTTATTCCTGCTATGTCCTCATAAAGTCAGCCCTTTTCCTTCAGCTTCTCATTCCAGTAACTAAGTAACTTTTGTTTTCTGCAGGGTAACCTCTGAGTCCTTATGAAATATATTCCTTCCATAATCTCTGAGGAGTGGGTGCTTGTCCCCTACTTTTTGGGAAGTCTCTGTCTTTCTCTAGTGTTTGCAGGCTGCTGAGCCTCAGCTTTCACTCTCTGTCCCTCCATGCACTGTATAAAATCTCTTCCCCCCAAATGGCATCCTTTCTTCATGATCACATCTTTCTCAAGTGTGGCCCCTGGGAGAAGGCAAAAAAGAAGCTGTCTCTGAAATGCAGCCACATGCATTTCAAAGCAACACAGTGTGATAAAAAAAAGAATCCTCCACAATTCTATTGCCTTCGATCCCATTAATAAGTTTGAGATAGTAAAAAAAATCAATCCGTGCTACAAAAGTTTCAGTTTCTCTATAGTGCTGGGCAGAGATTTGTAAGCCCATTTTAGAAATCCCTAATTTATCACAGAAGAATGGTTTGGATTCCTAACCAAATTGTTCTCATTCTTGCAGTGGGGGAAAGTATGTAAAACTGCCCACATTGTTCTAAACTCCCAAATGTTCCTGTAATAAACTGTGTTTCACTAGGGGAAAAAAGCTGTCTTTTGAAAGTATGGTATTAAATGTGAAATTCATTAGTGACATGACCTGAAATCATTAGGTCTTTCTTGCTAAACTAGCTGCATATGTGATGTTTGGATTCCTCTATGTGTTATTTTCAGATCAAAATGAAACCACAGAGAAAATATTGTGCTTTTTCACTGTGTCATTTTTTTAAAGAATGACTCAGGCATTGATATTTAGGCTACTTTCAAGTCAAATATTTAAAGCCCACATTCTAACCATAAGCACACTTACTGACATATCGGAAGGTCACTGGAACATGAGAAGACAGAGAGACATCTACATAAAAGACCTACAAACTAAGTATCTTCTGCACTGGAGGAAAGGCAACTGTGAGAAAATTGAACTGTTTTCGTGTATTTTCATCAAAGTACTGAACAGGTTCCAAATAGTTTCAGATGTATTAAAAATCAGGCCTGTGGCATTTTCCTCTTGTACATTCATATTTCATAAGGTGCAATGACTTTATCTTTTCTCAAGTTAAAAACACCATTCAAATTGGCTGCTATACTTACTCTTTCACTGTCACAATATAGCCGTATTCTTTCTGCTCGGAAGACTTCACTTCAAGTTGTAAGCCTTGTCCCATATTTTTCTGAGGCTCTTCATAGGAGTTTCCATCCTGCATTAGAGCATTCTTAATCCCGTAGTGAGCCTCGCTTGGGTCTTTGGAGTCAGATTCACTGTTCTTTGCAGCTGTCAGTTCCCTTGAAAAAGTCTCACTTTTTACATTTTCCACACCAGCATTTATCTCTTCTGAGGAAGAAGAGTCAGTGTCTTCAGATTTCTTGGTTTCTGTCTTAGTAGATTCTTCAGGTATAAGGTCTTTAGGTGTATTTTCAGGTAATGCATTCTCATTCAAGAAATTTACTAGCTTTGCAGTGCTCTCCTGTATTAAAAGAATGTTATTTTAAAAACTAAACACAGGAATGTTGTACTGAACCAAACCTGGATATAAACTTTCAGACTGTTATTGATATGGTAAAGCCTATTCATAGAAATGTCACATGGTCATTTTCTTAATTTCTATATGCTGCCAGACTATATAAGAACATGTTCATCCAGTAATAATAAAACAGCATTAAATTACGCCACTGTATTTTTCAAATAAGGGCAAAGAAATTCTATAGTTAACAATTACTTTCTTTTTTCAATTATCACAGAAACTAGACAGCCTTATCTCTGTTTTGAAAAGCTAGAAGAAAATGGTGATGAGATTTTGATGGAGTTTATTTTCATGTGTCTATGTGTTTAAGTATTAGTGAGAATAAAATTTTGTTATCAAATAAGTTAAAGAAAAGGAGAAAGAATAGAAATATTCATCAGTACTCTAAGTGTTGGGACTGGAAACGTGCATACCTCTTGGGTCTTACAAGTCATAACACAGGAAAGGGAAGAGATATTATGTGATGAATTATATTTCATGTCCAGAAATTCTGATAAACTGTTTGTGAATGATCCACTAAGCTAAACCTATGATCACGTAAAAAAATCTGTTTCATATGTTGAAACGGTAAGCAAATGACCAAAGTCAAAACACATGCCTGGAACAATTCATTAGCTAGTTTCATTATACGAGTTTACTGCACCCAAGCATTTGGAAGGAAATGATGGCTAATAGGCACTTTGTACTCTGTGCCACAATATATTCTTTTCTATGACATCCCCTATTCAAACTGTCAATAAGAAATCTATACATGGTATCCTCTGTAAGTCTATTTTAAATGCAGTGCTTCATTCCTGGAAGAATTTCATGTGGGTGGTTAAAGCTCCTGCCACATTGCCCACTTTTGTGTTTTCTTTGCTTGGCTGAAGGGTAGCTACTAAAGAGATTTTGCTGTGAACAAAAGGAGGGTTGCTCATGTGTGAGTCTTGTAGTGTTAGCTTTTGATAGAGTATATAGTAGGATAAGTTTCACGGTAGTTTTAAAAAATATTTCTTTGAGATTTTTTTTCTTTGCTCCATGTAACCCAGGAAAAGAAAGACTGATATACCTGAAAAATGGCTGAATATTGGACAAAAGTCTAGAGGATGTGATTCAAAGCTCATAAGGAATATTGTAAAAGTAATCTGGATTAAAATCTCAAATTTTATGTTATCCCCTAGTGCCTAGAGCTTTTGAAATACCTCTGATATTCAAAGATTTTGAAGAACTAATGGTAAAGTAAAAAAGTGAAGAATGACGAATCCCATGGAAGAAAAGGGAATTTTGAACCTTCTCACAAACACATGCTTTCAGAGGGAATATGTTTACCCATCTGCTTCTGAAACTTAGATACTGTCTGAGGAAGGATGCTTGCATTCCCCAGAACTAAGAGCCAAATGACAGGTGAAGGAATGGTGTTTTCAAGAATACCTCAATACTTAAAATTTACCAACTTCAGGAAAAGCCTGAATTAGTCTGAAGTTTGGGATCTGTTATGAATTCTGTTATGTAAATATGAATTCATATTTACAAATGAAAGGCGAAATAGGACTTGATTTTGTTTTTTGAACTGCAAAACTCATTTTGGTTAAGGTTTAAATAAATGTTCCTTTAACATTTCAATGCATCAACACAACATGCCTATGCTGTGATATTGAATTATATTCACACAAGACACAAAACAAGTCTTATATTTCAAAGTGTGCCTCTGACCTTCACTGCATATAAACCTGATATTCTGAGACTGAATACTTGTTTTGTTAAAATACTGGTACTCTACCTTTTTATCAGTTCTCACACTGCCTTCGCGCACTCCATTGTCTGTAGGATATGAAAAGCACAAATACATAGTTAGGAAGGGAAAATATCATACATGAAACGCACACCGCTTATAGGCTGCTGAGTGGCCTTTTCATGCAATTTAAACATTAAGACATCAAAGCTGAAAGGGCAAAGTAAAGAGCACTGTATAATTCAGTATGGTTATTCTAACCCAACTTCAATAGCAAATCAACGCAAGATCAATGGACAGACTACTTCAAGAGCCAATGTAATAGTGTTATTTTGCTAATTAAGTGTCCAATCTTCATATCTGTTTATCAATATCTAAGAACCCCCCAATATAATGGCTCTAACTAGCTGAATAGATATTTACATTAAAGAAAAAGCAAACATATACATCCCACATACATGTTTTGCTGGAAGAAGATGACTTATTTCAATAGGTATCATCTACCAAAACCATGTTACAGTTTAACTACAGTGATGATATGCAGTCACATCATTAACCTCAGTCAAATAATGCTTGTTTTTTCATTTATGAACTGAGTTTTATTCATGTCTTCCAGCATGATTCAGGACAAACCCTCAAGCCTGCTCATTCTAATTTACAAAAAAGAATTGGCAATTAAAATAACCAGAATATCCCTAACTAGTAAGGATTTCAGTATCTCACCATGAAAAAGGACAGTAAATTATGCTTATGACTTACAGCATATGATTTTAATGTCTTACATAATGTAATATTCCTAAAATAGAGAATGGATGAGTGGTAACTTCTGTCCCACTGTGTTGTCAACTTATTAATGGCAATTACTGTAGCTCCTGAATCTGCATCACCAGGAAAATATGTGTCCAGATAGAAGCAAATTACTCTTTTATTTCTCAAAGCAGGAAAGGGAAGTAGTTTTCTACCTGTACCTGTCTGTCTAAGACTTTCTTCTGCAAGTAATTGTGGTACATTAAAGAATGATTATATGTAAAACATTTTTTCCCCACATATTTTGAAATAAATTCTTGGAATATAATGATTTTTCATTATCATTTTGTTTAAACATCTCATTTTCAAGAAAGGGAAATTAAGACCCCACGGCATACAACTATTTGTATTTCAACATAATTGGGTGTGTAGGTTTATCATGCTTGTGAAGCTTGAAGACCAAGGGTTCACAAACAGATGCATTTTTGGTAAATAAAGTATCTGCTGTAAAAGAAAGTCACAAAGGTAAAATCCTGCAGCCTTCAGCAAAAAAATGCAGAAGCTTCCCCTCCTGTCTTTAAAACTGAATTTGAAAAGTCTAGCACTAATGTGAAACAATAAAGGAAAAGAAGGGTAGCTATCTTTTCATGTGCTTAACTTTTAGGTTTTATACCTGGTATATTAACACTGTTTTCCATTAACCCAGTCTGAACCTCTGCCCTTCCTTGAGCTTCTCCTTTCTTCATTTGCGCTTCTGTTTTGTTTTTAGTTTTTCCAGCACCCTCTTCTGTCTCTTTCTGAATGCCAACAGTTTGAATTGCATTGGCGATAGTATCAGCGATCTCATCCAGTTCTGTTGAGCTGAGATTCTCCACGTTCACTTGATGTTTCTTTAGGTCCTTCAATACATCTTTAATAAGTGTCTCTAGATCACAAAATGACAAGCACAAGATTTAGCTGCATACACAAAGTACATGTGCTTATATCAATATCTTTCATTTTCCCTAAAAGATATGTTCCTTCATAGAGAATGTCTGTTTTCCGAAGGACTGTGTATACATTCATGCTGCCATTTTTACAAAACCCACAGTATTATAAATGAATGTTAGGGTTTATGTCAAGGTGAATCTATATCAGACGCTGGGGGATGTATGCCGCTACAACCCTGCAAGTTGTCCTAGAGAAAGGTGTATAAAATTGTTACTTTTTCTTTACCTGAAGAACATTGTTTCCTAGTCTAAAATGACTCAAAATACTGAAAACAAGTGTTAAGGTAGCTTAAATCTTATTGATTTCTCTTGTCAAAAATATCTTTTGTCAAAAATGAACTTCACTGTTTTGGTCTGTCAGCTGTGAATGTTTTACCAGTCACATTGAGTAAAGACATGTTTAGATGACATTCCAGGCCAGGAAAAGCAAATGGATTTACATTTAGCAGGGGGAAAAAAACCCCAAAACAAAACAACAGAAACCAAACAAAACCACAAAACAACCTTGATGTGAAAAAAGTTTTGAAGATGAGGAAATTCAAGGACAGTGGAAATTCAAGGTGAGTTAGAAGATATAGCATAACAGCTCTTCAGGGAAGGTACTGACTGCATATATTGCATATATCCTTCAGTACTATTCTGCAAAACTCAGCCTAATGTCCCTTGGAGTATGAGACACTAAATGTAGGGCTTACTCTAGCATACCAAAGTAATTTTCAATCATGCTTCTGTTCTGCTTATTCATGCTGATCAGGAATTTAGCATACATATGCATATGCATGCAAGAAAACTGTCACATAGGTAGTATTGTGCAAGAAAAGGAAGATATGGTCCACTTTTAAATCTCTTTTGAATGTATGAATTTATGTATAAGCAGTTTGACAGCAACATCCAGTCTTTTATCTTATAGTAACATTCTCCCTGTTAAGGCCTGTGGTTGGACATTTTTGTCATCATCTGTAAACAAGACTGACTTTGGGACCATGCTGTCAGTTACATAAAAGTGAATTAAAAAGTAGATGTGCAAAGGGGAAAACACTACAGGAAAAAGGGCTAAAGAGGAGGTTTTACTTTTCACAGCAAAGGAAGAAGTAGTTAGAGACTAGGAAAGAAGAAGTAGAAACTCTTCTGCTCCTGGGAAAAGGCAGCAGAACATCTGTGGTTTTGCAGGGAGACAAGAAGCAAGGATTATTTCTCATCAGAAAAAAGAGGCCAAGACCTGAGAAACATCTGTCATTTTTTGGACCACACAGTGTTAGCTGAAGAGGTTAAAGCTTGCAGCTGACCATCAACTTCTCAATGCCATCTCAAGAGAGAGATTAATGTCCTCTAACTTGACCAAATAAACTAATGCAGTTTTCCCCAAACTAATTAGTCAATATAGACCAAGATAAGTTAAGCAGCTTAAATAGTAGGTTTACTGTGAGTCAAAGAGGGTTTTGACACATGGGGAAGGTGGTTTGTTGATGTACTTTCTTTGCCAGGTTAAAAAGATACATGTTTCCAATAATCCACCCTGATGATAATACAAAATTCTACTGATTTCATTATAAAATTCAGCTGAGGGTGTATGCTGTGAACTTTTGAAATTTACTTTAAAAAGCTTAGTTTTAAACATACTTGAGTGTGACTAACAATAAAAAAGATAGTTAAATCTATGATGTTCAAACTGTAGCAGCCAGCAAAGATTATGGTACCACAATGAAACAGCAGGGTGCTTTGTACAGGAAAGCCAATGTTCAGTTACAAGAATCAAAGACTTAATCTCACAATCTATGCCAAACTCTCTGGGCCAAGATATTTGGAGGCAGCAAAATTAGGACTGGCATTTGATGGAAGCTGAGCAACACTTCACAGAAAACTTTGAATATTTTCATTTCCACATTTCATTGTATTGTATCCATCCTCGTTACAAATTTAATAATACAGTAAAAAAATAATAACCAAATATTTTTGTTTAGGAAGGTAATCTACAAGAGCAAGTTGATCCAAACTGCAATAAACGTTTTCACTAGGTTTGAGCAAACTTAGTTCAAGAAACTTTTTCAAGAAGCACAACAGCTACCTGGAAGATGGCCATTTGGAGAAGATGTTACACATAGCAGCAATGCAGGAAATTAAACTAGGAAACACCAGCACTGCCAGATTACCTTAGAAGTCTTGTGTCTGCTTAGGTATCATTTTTGTTCTTGTGTTTTATAGAACTATCGGACAAAAACCTGACAGAAAAATCTAAATTATTGAAGCAGAGCTAATAAAGTCAGCAAAGAAAAGACAGAATATGTGTCAGTTCCAAATCAAAACTAAAACTTTTCAACTAAAACATCAATATTTGAAAAGAAATCTTAAAAGAGAATTATATTTCAGAACATATATAATTAAAAGAGCTATATTAATGTAGCACTACTAGATTTTTGTTTATTTCGGTTGTTTCACAGCCAGCTGTCAAGGCCAACTACTGAGCTATTCAACTACACACAGTCAATATAGCCCTGTCATCTCCATTCCATTATGTTTTTCCTAACTAACTTCTCTCTGTACCTATCACCTTAGCCAAGTCTTATCTCTCTAGTCCACTTCCACAGACTCATAGTCAATAACAAAGCAGTCTCAGTCTCAAACAAAATGGAAATGGGGGAACAGGGCAGGGAGCCACACAAGGAAATGAATGGCTACAGGCCGTATTCCAGATAACACTAACTGGCTCACTGCAGGTCATTTAATAGACCTGTTACGGAGCTGCCTCCTGCCCCTCTGACGCTGCTATTCCTGCCCTGGTCAGTGTCACCTGGGCACAGTTTATCAAACTCCTAAACACTTGTGTGAATGTGAGTACAACTTAGTCATTATATGCTACTTTTACTGAACAGCTACAAGTGTCACTTAAAATGTCAAGGACCAAAGCTAGCATGAGGAACATCATGTTTTCGGTATACTAGGAGGAACAGTTGCCAAAATGTCTGTAACAGCCTGGTGAAATGAAGGTCTAAATAGAGTCTTCCTAACTTCATGAGGTTACTGATACGATGTTAATATAATGTCCATGTTAAATATGGATGTTTCCACTTGTTATGGCACTTGTCCATGTTTGTATATAATTTGCATGTCATTGGATAAGGCTGATACACAAATAGATATTAGTGCATCTATTTACAAACACCTTTGGGTAATTTAAGGAAATTATGATGAAATTATTGAAATCACAAAATATTGCTGGAGAAAGACCAAAACCCAGATGGATACTGCAATGGCATATCGCTTAAGCAGCATGTGTACTCGAACATGCATGGACCTCTGCAGAGCTTTTATACTCTCCCACTGATGCCTTCTAAATAGAATCGGCAATGCTCAGCCGTGTTTCAGAGGGCTTGTACTGCAAACCAGATTTCTCCCTCAGCTCCAGCTTCTGCAATGAAGGCAGCAAATTGCTTTTCATAGTTACCTTGCAGCCCTGAACAGTAAAGGCACATATATGTTAGATCATGTAATTTTTAATATCAGCTTCACCAGTAGAATTCCCTAGTAGGTAACAATAGCAGCTTAGCAAGGGAAAACAGCTGTTTATTGTACAGCGTATAAATCATGCCCCAAACTCCACTGACACAACTGCCAAAGCCAGCTTGCCTGAGAACCGACCGCGGTGTATGGCAGCAGGAACTTTGCTCGCACTCTCACAGGGTGGTCTGTCATCTTCTACATGATCACCCTACTGACCACACTTAGCTGTAGTCAGCAGCTAAGCACCATACAGATTGGTGACCACAGCTTTGCAGACAAAGGATGTACAAAAATATCTTTGCTCTATAAACATGGGAGTTTGTTTTATTTTGGGAAAAATAAAATAAAAATATCTGAATTATCAATTTTGTGACCTTTCCAAAGCAACAGAGAGATGTATTCTATAATATTTAATACACCAAAAATGAGTAACTAGAAAAAAATCACTTAAAACTGGGAGAGATGTAGTCTATAATATTTAATACACCAAAAATGAGTAACTAGAAAAAAATCACTTAAAACTGAGCCAAATTCTAAATATGGCTGGTGCAGAAGACAGATTAATGATTCTGCTATTGCACAGTGACTACAAAGGCAGTACCCACACACATCATGCTACTCCTAGAGGTAGTAGTTTCCAAATCTGATAGGAAAATAGCTCCACATTTCCTTCTCTTGTATTTTTTCCTCAGGGTGCCTTGTTAGCTAATTTACCTGCCACTGTTTTGCAGCAATTCTCAGTGCTAATCTGCTCAGTACCTTCTCGATTGTTCTCCCAGTCTAGTTCCTTTGTCTAATTCTGTATAAGATGTAGTAGAGAACTGAGCTTATGTGACTGCACCCCATGCTTTCCAGTTTTTCAAACATTCTGTGCTTTAGGGTGCAAGAGAGAAACAACCCACAAGTGTACAAAAATCCTGAAGCACCAGAGAGAGTGGAGAAAGGTTAAAAGCAGAAAGAGATGATGCAGTCAGCCTGGAAAATCTGAATCCAAACCATCATCATTCCAATGGACATCATTTTAAACAACGAATATGTTGGGATTTGTCTTCACCACTTCCTTATGAGACTATTAAGTGGCTCAAAAATACAAAGGAAACCATATTATTTCCTACTCAAATGATTCATAATTTTAGTCTATGCAACATTTAAAAGCTAATGCAATGGAAGAAGTTCCCACAGGGCACATTATGTATGTGAAGTCATAGTAGTACAACCCAATGAATTGTGAAACATGTTATTCCCTCTAAGTGTTAAGCATTTTTTTTCCCGGTTGGCTCCTACCAGGAAAGGTGAAGTGGAACAGCTGGAGGATAATGAAACCAGCATGTGCCTAGTTTGTTTTGAGTCTAGTAACAAAATTGTCTAACCTGTGCAAGAGACTTACAGTGCCACCTGGATTTGATTTTACATTATAGTTCGTTCCTTGAAACCTGTTATCTCTGGGCACCATACCAAGAATGCTTTCACTTCTGAGCATCCCTTGATTGCAAGCATTATCTTTCCTCTGTTGCAACTTTGACATTTCTGTGTATTCTGTTTTTTAAAAAAAACCAACCATATAAATCAAAGAATGTAAAACTTTATGGATTATAGTAACTACAGAAAGGATTCAAAGGAACCCTCTTACATATCACCAAAATCCATTGGGATAGTGGTGACTGTGGTGTAACAGATGTAACTGTTTGGCGATGGCTGAGGAACAATTCTTTCATTTTTCAGGCATTCTGAACCACTGGAATAACATCAATAGTTAGATGAGTTTAAAGAAACAATAAAGTCAATGAGAGTTATTTCCTCAACTGTAGCTGATCCCTGGCCATGATGTGGAGACCCATCATGTCTCACAAAGCAGCACATAAAGTGTATCACAGCATCCCATGAGAAGTTACACTCCATCTTCATTTAAATATTAGTCAAACTATCACATACAAAGGAAATCAGAATTTGGCCACTGTTAAACAGCATTAGCAAAAAAAGATGGAAATCCAGCAAATGGGTTGTTTCTTATAAAATGTCTATCCAAAACTAGATGTAACCTCACCTTCTTGATTTATACTGTGTCCACCTAGCCACACAATTGACGGATGCCTCTCCTCTCTGTTCTGTACCAGAATTTATCTCAATGTTAACTTCTGTGTCTAACTTTGAATTTTATCCATGGTCCTTGAATTTCTAGCTAAATACAGAGAAATGGAACAAAACCAGGCATTTCTATATTACCTATATATAGTGTGGGATGTATACATAAAACCAGATTTGATAGGAAAGATATACCCATAATCACATGTTGTTTGTAAAATGCTTTGAAAAATATAACAGGTTACATAAATGCTACAACTTATTGAGTGCCATATATTTCTGCATGCATATGGAAGGTGGGTTGAAGAATGTGGGTAGATGTTTGCAGAGAAAGTAGTTAGGATGATGAACATTTTTACTGTATTATGGCAGATATAAATATGCCAATAGTAGGAGATATATCAGAATGTCTACTTTTTTTTCCCCCCGTTTTTTTTGCAAAAATACTCAGTGAATACAAGGAAAACTTCCAATAAGTTAAAATAAGTAAATATCAGCTTTACCATCCACTACACTCAGAGGGTCCTTTGGATCATCTTGGGAAGCGGATTTATGATTCAGCATCTCAGGGGTCGGCCCCAGCACTCCAGATGCAGGTCTTGGCTTGAACAGTTTCTTCAGTTTAAAATCTTCTGCTTTTCCTTTGGCAAAAGTTCCATCAAAAGGACTGACTTGCGAAGAGTAGAATCTATCAGCATATATGTGAGGCCCCTTAGTCCTGCTGTGAGAGCTTTTATCATTGTTTTGTGCTGACAAGTTCTGAGTGATGTACGTATGCAGTGCAGCCATCAGAGATTTTTGGTCAAGCGCCGTTTCTGACTCTGGCGAGAATTTATCTGGCTGAGGCTGGCTGAAGGACCTCCCATGGAGATTTTCAGCATGCTGTTGATGGGATATTGATGTATGGGCCAAAGGAGATGATCTTTCTTTGGGTTTTTGCATCATGTAGTACCTGATAGGATCATTATAGATGTAGCTCTAGAGAGTAAAAGGGTGAAAAAAGGACTGGGTCATCATTGCTTTGTAATGATTATTGTTACACAAGGATCACAGACATAATCCTTAGTGTTTTACCGACCAGGAAAACAATAATTAGAATCTGTAATGCATATGTAGGTAGCAAACCTCAAACCGGTAAGTTTGCTTTAAAGAGGCACTATCGCTTAGGTACAAATTTTGTAAACCAGATTATTAAATTATCAAAAAGCAAAAGAAAGAGATCAGAGAGAGAATGATGCAACTTCAACTTGATATTAATTATCTATGCACTATCTGCATTCAGTCAGACACAGGGAAGTTAGTAAAGCCACTTTCCCTTTGGTTTTTACTAGACTTGAGAGAGTAACTTGTTTTGTTAGGTTACTTACCAAAACCTAGCAAGTCAAATAAACAATGTCATTTTTTAAAGAACACCAAGGAAGCAAAAAAAAATATTTTGTATATATTAAATACTTTGTTCTATTTTAAAGGAAATAGTTTTGCTTTTTCCCTAAATTAAACCTCTAACCAAAATGCCCTCTGACAGTATAAAGAAAAATAAAAGCAGCCTTTAAAATGGGTTTCCATTTGGGTTTTGATTTTGTTTTGGTTTAGTTTTTTTCAGGTAAAATAACTCAGCAAACTAAGCAAGAATGTAAAAAATGTTTTAATCAAGCTAAAACCATGTTTTCATTGAAAAAGAGCTGGGTAAAAAGTGGAAAGGTGGGCTGGCACTAGAGTTTTCTATTTTCAGTTTCAGATTTTCAAGGATGCACCAGATGGGAATCTAGAACTGCAAGACAACATCCATAGCTTTCATTGATTTTTTTTCTTTTTGTTGATGACAAAATTTAGATTTGAGGACAAATTTTAAATTGCCTTTAAGTCCTTTAATCCTTTACCTCAGTATATGAAACAATAGACTCATTAATTAGTATTACATTTACTATAATTTAATTGTAGAGACATTTTTGGTTTTTGGTTTTAACAAACCAGTTCCACCCTCCTAAACAATTTCAAAAAACATTTTCCTTCATTCTCTGCTAAATACAAATATAAACCAAGACGTTTACTTATATTCAGAATGATTCCAATTAGATTCTTTGTTTCTAAATCCTTCAGGACACTTTGCTAAGTTGCATCCCATACTGTATGTATGTTGAAGAATGAGTCCTGCTTCTCAGCTGTGGTTTCTTGGTTAAACTGTCAAACAAACTACATTACAATGTGGGAAACTTAGGGCAGGGATTATTTCAACTCTCACTGCTATAAATTATAATGGAACACTAGTGTCCCTGTGCACTGATAGCATAATGGTTTAGGACAGAAAGAGCTGCAAAATACATAAAGCACAGAGACTATATACCCCAGAGGAGAGCAATTAGTAGAATTAGGCCAGAAAAATCATTATTTATATATTTTCTACTGAAATTTGTAAAGGCAAAATAAGTAAGGCTGATAAACTATTCCAGAAATGAATAAAAAACTTTAGATTTTATCCTGTTCTTTTTTTATAGACAATAATTTTGCTCTCCTTCTGAACAATTTTATTTCTTCTGATAAGTCAGTTGATTTTATAATATATATTCATAACCCTTGCTTTCCAAGAGGGTCATCCTCCCCTGAGAAATTATTGAAGAGGTTCATTCCATGATTCCATATGATGATTTGTAGACTTATGGCTTATGCAACTTTATTACAGAAAAAAATGCACTTTGGCTTCTTTGGTTTGTGATCCACCAGTGCAAGGCTTTTGACTTCTGCAGGTGGTCTTTAACATAGAAACATGTTTTGTTAATGTCAAGAAATTGGGCTAGAGTAAGACAGTGTCAAAGAATACAGAGCTAGAGATCAAGCCGCTTTTTGTATGAAATATTTTGATGTCCCCTGGGAACTGTATCAAACAACAGCAATATAACTGGTTTGGTGCACCAGCTGCAGGGTGTGCACTGCTCTGATCAACACCAAGAGGGGAGCCAGTTGTAAAAATACAAGTTCAACACTGTTTACATACTTAATAGCAAATCCTAGATGTGAAAACTACTAGTTGTATGTTTTTATTTCTTAATTTCAACAGATCTTTGCATGGGGTAATTAATTCTTTAATGACACTTAGATTCCTAGAAGGAACTGCAGAGGCTGATGCAAAGCAGTCCCAGACACACCAAGTAGTTTATAGAGAATTCACGTAAACTGCTGTCTGTCTATCCAGCCCCTGTACTCTCAACCTTGCCACCTTTTGGATGACCTTCTGGGGACAAGGGAAGGAAGAACAGGGAGTTGGGAAAGGGAGTAACATGACTGGGGGGAAAGGACATTCCCCATTCAGCCATGGAAACACATTGTCAGCTCAATCCAGTTTATGTGACTATACCACGATTTCGATTTCTGTCCCATATCCAGCTGCCTCTTTAGCCTTTGAAGCTTTACTAATAAATCAAGTCTTCGGGGGAGCAAAACTGCTAGACATCAAGCCACGTGTGAAAGATTAGGTTCAGGAGATGTGGGCTGGCTTTTGATGAGATATTTAACAAGTCCAAATACCCTTTAACATTAACAGATCTGTGATTTCCTGCTCCTGCAGACAACAGGCATCAAGAAAGAAAACACAACAAAACCACCAGGTGATTGTTCACAAATTGGATATAAGTAAGTGCCAGTCCTGAGCTCAGAGCTGCACCTCTATCAAGAAGGGGCAGCCTCTCAGCAGCTTGACAGGTCACACTTTGGGCAGTAAGGGATGAAATATTAAAAGTTCTAATTAAAGTATAGCACCAACAGCTCAGCTGTCTGCACAGTACACTCAGATACCAGCCCATCTGATGTAGCTTAGTCTGACTTAATTAAAGGGATCTCACAGCTGCATGGCAATCCTCAACTTGGAGGAGAAAAAAACCCTACCTTGCCACCCCCATCTCAAACAAAACACAGCACCTGAAGTACATGTGCCAAATGAAATATGCAAGGTGAAACCCAAGTAAAATTGCAGTACAGATAAACATAACACTAGATTATGGGTTTGTCTAAGTGCCATGGGAAAAAACATCTATTTTTTACAGAAAAAGATATGAGAAAGATCTGTTATATGTAGTTTGGAATCCAGTGATGATTTAAATCTTAAGTTACTAGTAACAATTGTAGAGCAATGTGATAATCTTATTTGCAGTGGTTTTGCAATCAAACCTCCTGAGCATGGACATTGCTAGTTTGACTTACTTCAAAGTTAAATGGCATAATCCATGGTCAGTGAAAAGAATCTGCAAATTTCCTTGTTGGTGCCTTTGGAGAAGCTGCTAACATTACGGAGAAGCAGAAGGAAACAGGGAGTAAGGAAATTTTAAAGAGAAAATGATTAAACTGGTTTAATATAAAGAACTGCCAACAATAATAAAAGAAAAAAAAAAGACAAACATTTAATGCAATATGTAGAACTAACAAAGAATACCATAGCTACCTTATAGATTATTTATACTGAATAGGGTTAGAATACAAGTCCCTATTACTATCAGGAACTTTTTTCTTTTTTTAAAAAAATAGGTAAGATACTGCTCAATTATCTCATGTCACTGATACAACACCTTTTAAAAAATGCTCCAAATTGCTTAAAAAATCAGTTAAAAAAATCTTATTTCTCCATCTGCACAGGATTTTCCTCTTCTTCACCACCTTTCAAATAAGCTATCTCAATAATTCACACATTATCAAAAAAGCCCACACACTAACCTTTCTGAAGTTGAAATTGTTAGGGCAATGTCTTGTATGGTTTAGGTGTGTAAGTAACTGACATTTTCTGCATGAAAGTTCACAGAAGGGCACAATAAATTACACTGTGCAGATGCACTGTGCAATAGTCTACGGACTACACATTTTCTTTTTTTCTTTTTTTTTTTTTTTAAATATATTAAAAAGGGGACTGGATTAGATGCATGCAACCCAAGGCACAGGTAAATGCTGTTCAATTTATCCACAAAGGGGTAGATTGATGTAAATGTTTCACCCAAGTGCAGAAAGAATGGAATTAAATTTATGACAAAATAGTTACTTTCTTGAGGATACATTTGTTAAATCTTGAAGTCATATAAAGCTAACAAAAAATCCCTTAGGAATGCAAAAAGGAGAAATCTTCCTCCCACAATTTTATTTAGCTTTTTCTGTTTGATGCATTTTCACAGATTAATTTATGTTTGCTACCACCTAAATTTGGTTGGGTCATGATTACACCTACAATACTTCATTTGTTGTTCTTATTTGAGATAGGGGCAGTATGCTTACTGAAATTAGAAAATAAAATCACAACAAAGACTGGAACCAGGCTCTCCCTCAACAATGGTGTGATAACATAAAAGTTTCCAAAGGCTACCAAAAATGAAATCATCTCATACTTTAACTCACTGTGAGGAGTGAAAGAAGCGTAACTTTTTCTACCAGAAGCAGTCTGGATATTTTGTGACACTCAGGCACTTGCCTCATATAAACTCCTGATGTGGGAAACACATGCACTCATGTGAACATGTAACTTAACAGGAGCACAAGTGGCACTGCCTGACTGCAAGATCGAAGTCTGGGCTGTGAATTTGTACACCTCGATTTACCTTTACTTGGAGAGAAATCCAGCCAGCACTGAAACCTGAGGGCCCAGAAGTCCCTGGGATGGAGCTGTGTCCTTTGGGTACCACAACTAAAGTAGCCAGGCCTGTGCTAAAAAAGTTTCAATTCTTTCAGCTGGTGAGCTGCTGCTTTCATACAGTGCTGCACTGTCAGGAGGATATCTTAGCAGGTTTACAGCTAGGTTCTAGCTCACTGAAAGAGGGGAAGTCCTAAAAGCCACTGCGTGCTGTAGACATGATGTTACACACTCTGCACCAAATTCAGTGTTACGTTTGTCTGAAAATAATAGGTAAAGGCAAAGAAAGATTCAATTTTTTGAGCAATAGTGGAGCAAAAACCTTCTCTACCAGCCTTTTTTTACTATGTATAATGACATTATACCATGGCAAGAAAACACTGCATAAACCCCAAGAACCTGGAAGACTAAGTAAGAATCCAGAAACTGAAAAAGAGGTCAAACCAGTGTCTCCTGCAGTGATGAGATAGCATCAGGCCATGGTCTTTTGACAGATTCATAGGCTTAAAGCAACAGGCACCATCACAGTCATCTCATCTGACCTACTATTTCAACTAATAATTTTCTGTAACTATCTCCTATTTTCTTTCTGAGAATTACAACAGCTTTGAAACCATTTAAGAACTACATCAGAGAAGTAAAAATGGCAAAGTTTGTTAATTAACACCCCGTAGTTTGCAATGTCAAAAGCTTGATCAAGCAAAAGGGGTCCTCAGAGTCTCCTTTGATCAAAACTAGTGATGACTTTGCTTCCTAATGTGAAATTGCAGTGTTAACAGGATTTTCTGGAGTCTGACTGTATACCATCCAATAATCTACACCGCTGTAATTTCAGTTGACAGAGATTTGATTGTGAGCAGCATATTCTACTCCTCTTAAAAAAAAAAAATCATCCAAAACTGGATGAAAAAAGAGAGAGGATAAATACATTGGCTTCTTTCATGTATGTTACTATTTAAGAAATTCACTTTTAAGTCCAAATGTTCCCAGCCATTCTTGATCTCTTTTGGGATGATCTTACCTGCATGCCTACCCTTCAACCTTCTCCAACAGACTCTCTTGCATGAATAATTTTTATCTTTAGTCACCATTTCTTGTGTTGCTGAGGAACTCACTACCTTTAGTTCTCATAACTAACTGCTGGTTGTTCTCTCTGTTTCTGACAAATCTCCATCCTATGGGCTAAACCAGAGTTCCCTTGGGCATAGAAGTGCTGGATGGTCTCTCTGACATTCATCATCAGCTCATCAAACAAAAAATGTTAGTTTTACACATTGGGTTATGCAATAACCTGGTTTGTCTTTACATATAAAGGGTGAAATGTGTGGAGAAAAAAATGACAGGTGAATGAACCCCAATAACCTGATCAATGCCAAGAGGCCCCTGCCCCAGCTCCTCCCTGGGCCACCACAGTAAGCCATCAGCCATGATGTCCAGGACTCTTGTCTGGATCACCCTGCGGATTGAAGGAGTTACTGCCTACAGGGTTGTGGGACTCCTTACAGGATGCCAGGAAAAACATCTTGTCATTGTACAAAGCATATAATAGGATGTTTAGAGAAAGGACCAGAAATCAGGGCGGGTTGGGGAACAGCTGTGGTGTAACAGCAGGAAAAGGCAGTAAAAGGGAACCAGTAACATGTAAGCAGGTTGGCTAGTACACAAGTCTGACCATACGTTGTCTCTGATCACCACAGTCTATCCCATCTTCTCAATAAACTCTATTTCTAACTATTCTTCTGGGTGAGAAGCTCTATTATGTGTGCATGTCTGTATGGTGGTCTGAGTGCCAATATCCAGAGTCAGACCATGGGTCCCATGGTGCCTATTGGCAGTACCTGCTCCACTTGGCTACTGGTTAGACATGGGGACACAGACTATCAGGCTACCACGTTCAGAAGCTCTTTAACATTACCAGTAGGAACCAAAAAGTCACAGTCAGCCCCCAGTGAAAGGTAGAAATTGTGCAGCATGGCAATCAGTGCCGATAGATATACCAGGGTGTACCAGCTTCCCTTGTTTAAGAACAGTTTGCTCATATGTCAGTTAAGTCTGTTACTTAAGGCTTCAGTGAATGATGTTTAAACACATTTTCTGTAGGCATATGCTGGTATATTGAGCTATCTCACTATCTAAAGATGATTTACATAGAAACATGAAGATCTTCATCTGCCAAGAGTTGAGCACATTAGCACCATTTCAATATACTTATAATTCTAACATATGAATCTAGAGAACACTTTTACCCAAAGAAATGCAAACGATTAGAGATCTTCAGGATCCACACCTACAACACTGTTTTACAACTCCATTGAAAGCAACCAACCATTTGCTGGACAACGGCTTCAGGTAAGGTGAGGTTTTTTCCCCTCATTAAAAAAAAAATATAATTGTTGTTGCACTGTCCTGAAATGTATACACCAGCACAGTCACACAGAGGTTAGATAAAATAAGTTTAAATTTTTGTGAACTCTACCCTCTCATTTGATGAGTATGATCTAAAAATAAATACGGAATATACGCTAAAATTTGTACCAGCTCCATTGTCTTCTATTTACTGAGCTCAGTGTACCAAAGAACAGTGAGTAAATATTTGCAAGACAAATAGCAAACTTGCAGGAGAAATGACAGAAGCAAACCCTCTAAACACATGGTATTTTGGAAGACACATGGTATTTTGCAAAAAAAAAAGAGCTGATTTTGAAGGGGTGGGGAGGGATCTAAAAAAAAAGCAAAGCTTATTGTTCAGTCTGTATTTGAGGTTTTAAAACAATCTATGTTTCATCTGGGAATTACCAGCAATTAATTAACTGCCCTTTTAAATAAGCCTCCAGACTTGACACACATCATTTATAATATAATTTCTACAGTACATGTATCTTCAAATCAGTGTTAAAATAATTAATCTTTAGAAGACAGCTGTGCAATAAGGGAAATTATGATTTCTATGTTAGATGTGGAAATTCTGTCACAACTGATAGGTGGTAGGTAAAGGTAGGTGTCAGGTCTAAGACTTGAAAAGCATGATATTGGCACTAGAATCTTCACTTACCAAATTATTAATTAAAAAATTAAATCACAGTTCACATTAGATCACCAGACTGTGTATTTATGCCACAACTATAATTTTACTAGGCTTTGTAGCCATGAGTCTGCTAGATCTTCAAACGTAGAGGTACTAGTCCTCCCAGAAAAAAATTGCTATCTACACCAGATTCATGCAGGATGGCCAGCAAGACAGATTTTACAATGTCTTATTTTATATATATGTATTAGAATAGATGATTCACAACTTGGAAATTCCTTTTTTCACTCCACTGATCATAAAGAGTTTAGTTTCACTCACACCAATACAAAAAACTGTATTTGGTCAAATGAGTTCTACTCTGGTAATTACAGAGTTTTCTTTGTTTGCTGGGTTTGGGGTTTTTTTTTCTTTGTTTTTGTGTTGTTGGTTTTTTTTAAAGGACTGTCATGTTTTCATTTTACTGAAAAGAACAATGGAGAGGAGAATGATCCAAAAGACAAAATACTTTTCTGGGATTTGAGGCTTAACTTTTAGTGTACACTGTACCAAAAAATTATGCACTACCTCAGAAAAGCTATACAATCTGTCTATGTCAGAGTATTAGTTCTTCCGTACTCTGTAATGGCATAAGGTAAATAAATATATCAAAACTTGTGAGACATTCAGATACTATTCTAATGGTCATTGTACAGATATGCCAATAGATGGACAATTCTGTAGTTTCAGGGAGACTCCTTTATCAATTATTCCTGATATTTGTATGGAAGTGTTTATGCATAGGGTTAATTATATTTTTCTTATGTATACATAATTCCACATAAATGAAATATGAACTTAACATTTATATAAGCAGAGTTTAAATGTATACTTTACAGAAAGTTTTTTGACTTTTCAGCAGTCAGCCTTCAAATCAATTTCTGATGAACTTCATTCAGTACTGTATTTTAATCAGTGTTAGCTAAATAAAGGTCCTGCTTTTTTGCATCAAAGCTCCAGATTAAAATGAGCAATGACTGCGTAATTTCTTACTAGTTAATCACAGTAATTATTATTTGCAGATAAGTTCAGAGTACATCTTTGAGCACCTGTGCACTCAGATTTTCTAAAATAAATAATAATCCTTTTTAAAAATTACCACATATCCTAATTCTTTCAGGAGATCAATTACAAAGCATAAAACAATTGATTTTCAACCCAGCAAAGATATGAGTCATCTTCCCTGAATGTGAAGGAGGAAAACAGGTGGAAGGTTCCCTCTTGCAGTAAGGACTAAAATATAAGCTTTACCAAATGCTTTGTCTAACCTTTGTACCCTTCTAGATTCCAGCAAACTGACTCTGCCACAACAGTTTTTGTTTGCACCTTGTTCCCTTTCAGCGCCATTGTACTGCTGGTCTAACAGCCAGCCATACCTCTCTGTCGCTAACCAGTCACTTCATGCGGTTCCCCTTCATGAAATCTATGAAGAGCTTTACCTTTATTAATTACTTCTTTGATGTAAGCGTTCTGTTTTTTCCCAGACTCGTTGGTTTAAAATTTATAATATCTCAGACTTGGAGATTTCTGCAATCACAATATTTATACATAAAGTATACCTTGAAATGAACGTAAGTAATTAAAAACCAAAGAAACAGAAACAGCAGAAAATAGATGAAACTCCCTGAGGACTCGGAGGCAATTTTCTCTTCCTCCCTATACTACATATAAGGGCCTGAATGGCACATGAGCCTAAGGAAGACCTTAGCAGCAGGTAGGACCATGTCTGAAGACCTCAGAGGCTAACTCAGGAGGAAGGTATATAGAGCAGTTACACGAATCTTCTAGCCCTAAAACCTAAACCATAAAAGACCCCTGCAACAAGAAATGCAGCACTAGCACAAGTACAGCAGGCAACTTCCTTATTCCTACAGCCTGTCCAGAAGGTTTCCTGGAGGAGCCAAAGGAGCATCCAACCCCAGAGTGGAGCTGGGAGACCAGAAGTGTGACTGGGCACTGGTCATGCAGTGTGGTGGACACGATTGCTGTGTGCTATAGCCCCTGTGTCTGAAATGAGCCCAGCACAGCGCTGTTAACCAAAGCAGTGCACTTTTGCCGGCATGAGGCATTAAAAAATTCACAAGTCAGGCTACCAGAAGGCAAGAGATTATGTTAAACTGATAGCTAGTTCAAGGAAAAAACAAACAGTTCCAGGTGACAGGGTTTTTTGTTTGGTTTGGGGTTTTTTTTTTTCCTTCTGATTTTGAGACTTCTAAGTACATTTGTATCACATTTCAAATCTTCTCTTTCTGTGATGGCTAAAAAATTATTCTTGGTCAGATGAAGGCAGCATAATTGAAATCTCCTGTAACTATTCAACTGCAGGCATTTGGACTTTTTTTAAAAAATATAAGATCATTCTTCACTGCCTTGTCTAACAGCTGGTGATGGTAGACAAAAGGAGTATTTGCTGCCATACTGATCACTTTTGCTGCCTCTCTTTTTTGCTTTGTTTAGCAGCCACTGTGGACATAGCTATTTTTCCCTTTTTCCATCTCCTTTATTTAAAGATTTCCTCCAGGCTTCCCACATGCCCCTGCTATGCAAACACACAGAGCTCACCAGCAGGGCTACCATCAGCAGCAAAGCAAGCAAGCTCTCCTTTTACAGCTGACTAGCTTTAGCAATACCATTTGCATGCTATCCCTTCAAACCCAACAAAACCCTGCTTCTCAGTTTCTGTACGAATGTCAATAGTACAGTATTTTTTTCAGGGGGTTGGGTTTGGGTATTTTTCTATGAGAGGAGTTTTTCCTAACCAGAGGGTAGAAGAGCAGGGGAATTCCCACATGATTTGAAGCCTCTGCATTTCTTGCCTCAGTAGATAAGATAAACCAAGCTATCTCATTATGTGTTTGTGCCTGGCTATATGTCATTTCCCATACTAAGTCCAGGTTTGGCAGAAAGGAATCAAAAAGACTGATAATGCAGCATTTTGTGAATGGTAAAACCTTCATTAAGCCCAAGTGGAGGGGAAAAACACCAAACAAAAACCCACTAGCTAATGCTTAAGTAACAAATGCCCCCAAGTGCCCATTTTCTGAACAACTCTTTTCAGCTTAACTAAAGTGAAATGCTCTTTACAGCTGTAATCCTCGGGAAACAGACCCACCAAATCTTCTGATTTACTGCTATTTATCCACTGGCAGAGTCATTATCAACTGGCTAGATTACAGCCTGCCGTAGATACCGTCTAAATACCGAGAAAAATTTTTAAGTTGGTGGTGAACTTCAAGTGCTTCAAAAATCACTCAGAGAAGCTCTTGCAATAAATGGTAGGCATTATAGGAATTTTGATCCATCACATGATTTAAGTTAATTAGTGTTATTTCTGCCACTGTTGTATCAAGCCTCAAGCTGATAGTTCTTTGAACAAAGGAAATAGGAAAAAGTTACTTGTTTTAGGTTTTGCTGTGTCTTATTTTACAGCTTTATGTATAACTGTATGTATTCTGTCTACTTGTTAATGTTGAAGCTCTGTAATTTTATTCCAATAATACATGTGGAAGATAGTACCAAAACTAAAGACCAAAAGTTTGTAAAACACTTTGATTAATAATATTCATGTTCAGATACTAAATAACACTTTTGGAGTATAACAAATATTTTTAAATCTTTGCCTTTATTCTTCCTTTGTTTTATTCTTGGCCAGAGTCCTCTGATGACTGTTTTGGAATAAATCAGAATCCACTCAGGAAGCCTGCCTAGAAGCACTAAATTTCTGCAAGATTCAGCTGTGCTTCATAGCAAGTAAGGTATCAAAGCCAACAGTGTTACATCTCCTGCTCCCCAATAACAAAAATGAAGTGACAGAGATAAACATATACTTGAAAGAAAATTATTTTTAAGAAGGACAAAGGCTCTAAAGCTGCAATTTTAGGTTTAAGTAGGGTAAAGTACCTCTATCCTACCCTTATTTTTAATCAGCAAAGTGCAAGAAAGTTAAAAAGATAAGATCTTGCTTCAGTTATTTAATGTAGGGTCATAACTAATCTAAACACAAACAAAGGTACTAAGATTTTTTGAAGCATGCAATTAAAGTGCCAAAGAGCCATTTTCAATTTCAAGTGATATGACCATATCAAATGCAGCTCTTACACTTACTTTCCTTCCTACTCTTTTCAAACTGTTAAATTTAATATTTTTTTTCTGCTTTCTGGAGTAGCAAAAATCCTGTTTTCTCTTTTGTTTAAATATTATTTCATTAATGATCCAATGAATCAAGGCACAAATACAGTGGCCGTCTTCTTTCTTTTTAAAGAACAGCAGTTGCATTTGATTTGCAGAGGACAGAGAAATGTCTCCAGGATTATTTAAAATTCATGACTGAGTGCTAATTTTTAAAATAATTTTCATTTGTAAATATATATTTTTTATATTACAGGTAACACATCTGATTCAGTGTCTGTTGTTTTAAAACGCTTTTCAGTAAACAGAAGTGTACAGTTTGCTCCTATACATGCTTCATTTCCAGATTTTCTCCTCTTTATCCCACTCCCCCAGGCTTCAGAGTACCCATCTCCATGGCAACACTCGATAAGGTTGGTGGGTGGTGTTATCACAGCAGGCTTCCCCACAGAAGGTCTCAACCATATGGATTATTTATGAACTTGCATGACAGCACCAGACCCACTGAAATACTTCTTGAGCAAGTTTTCTTGTCTCTGAAAGCCAGTGATTCAAAGCCGGGCATCCTCACTGCAGTCAGCGCCCATGAATAGAGAGTGCAGAAAAAGTACCATGAAAGCGGTCACTCATCCATCCCAAAAGCTGCCTTGCCACTGCCTATAGGTTCCTTACCCCTGATGAACACCTAATGACACACGCCATAAATCATAAGCTCTATATATGCCAATCAGTGAAATGGGAAACCTGCAGCTTCTGACAAGGATAGTAACATTTCAAGTTATGCCATCACTATATAGTTGATACAACTGATACTGTTGTTGGGAACTGGTGTTGCAGATACACTGCAGTAGTTCTGTGTCTCTGAGTTAGCGCCTAGAAAAAAAAAGTTTGGCTTTAACACTATGTTTTCTTTACCTGATTTTTTCCTAAAACTTCAGTATGTTTTTTAGCTAAGGTGGTTGCATTTGCACTTTATTCATGCAAACAGCACATACAATTTCTTTTTAAAGGATTGCTATAATAACAGCTTATTTCTTTAAATTAATAGAGTATTTTGGCTAAACACAATTTTCGAGCAAAAGATACAGGCCTGTAACGGTCTGTCATAAGCAACCCCTCCACCCAATCAGTTTTATAAATTTATCAAGCTCCATCTTCGAGCAAGACAGATTTTCTCTAGGAAAGAAAAAAAAGTGTTTTAGTTCTCAAACAGGCATTTGTGTGTTTTTTTAAAAAATAGCCAATACTCAAGATTTAATGGTTGTGATTTATCTTCCTAGCTATCCGCATATTTCTAATGTATACATATGAACCGTAATTGGTCATGATAGGCTTTCTTTATAATCAATAAGGAGGAAATGTTGAGGCACAATTCATCTCAAAATCTGCTCAAAGATTATGTTAATTGTACTCTGAGCACCATCAACTCCAGCAAGAATTCAAAGGGTAGTTCAGCCAGCTTTTTGGAGAGGAGCCACTCAGATGCTGCAAGAATGGTTTCAGATCAGTCAGTGAAGATGTTACCACCTTTATCCCACTCTTCCTCCTTCCTCACATACAATCCATCTCTAATTGAGATTAAATACTCCAGTTCAGAAAAGCTGTATTGTTTACAAGGGTGAAGATGACTCAGGTCATTCAGAGAGAACTTGATTAGTGCAGTTACGATAATCAGTTGGAGGAGGCAGTAAGAAACAATGTCTGCTCTTGAGACAGAAGGGAAAACTGAAAAATAAGGAGAATTCAGAGAGGGAAGCCAAAATGACATAATGTGGTAACCACATTAGAAACACTACCTTGATAGAAGCTTTGTCATTTGTCTTCCTTGGGTATAAATTTGTAGTTGCAGACTGGGAGAGAATACCGAGATATTTAAGATATTGCTGAAGAGAATTGGCCAAGTCAACATCATTTTCCAGATCATAATTTCTTCCATTATCTGCATTCAGCCCCACAGTCCTGCACAGAAAAAGCAAGGAAAAAAAAGTTACCAGCCTGTACAACATAACAAAGTGCCCAACTAAAAAGGCACTGCAAACCGCTGAAGTTAGTTCCATACACAACAGTCGCTCAAAAGCTTAGCAACCACAAAAGTATAGAAAATTCAATGTTTCAGCAAAAGTAAAAAAAATCTTGCACTATTAGCAATTTATTCCATGAATCAAAGTTAATGATCCAACAGGAAGTCAAATATAATGCTTACATCAAGGCAAAGCCATATTCAGAAGAAAAGAGAATGCTTGTAAAAAGAAAATATGGATCATTAAATTGCACCCCAAAGAAATATGAGATGGTTCTAAGATTTAAAAAAATTGCTGAATGATGATGAGATTCAACAACAATTTGGCCCTGCACCAATTTATGGAATACAGTGAGAATACTGGATGTGCAGAAATAACTGAGCAAGTCAGCTCCAGCAAACAGCTTAAAAAGGGAATAATGAGATTGAACAAGTATCTCTTTTGCTCTCCTCAGGTGCCCTCGATTCACAGGATGGCAGTGTTTCCTGAGTGGTTTAGACAGATCTTGGTGACGTTTGCAAGGAAAAGCTAAAAATGTGATTAAACAACAGCAGTGTAGAGATGGTTATATGGGATTCAGAGCAGTGTCTGCAATGAATCTGAATTATTACTGGCTCTCCTCATCTATCTCAACAACATGTCAATGATGATGATAATTTGAATGTCAACACCAGTAACTATTTCATTCCTTGTGCAAGAAAGCAGAGAGGGTTCCAAGTCTGCTTTCTTCCCTGTGACACATTGTTTTGAGGGAAGTCACCTTTTTTGTGTCACCGTTTCCTACCCACACACCTACACACTTCCTCAGTGATGAACAGCTCCAGGTGGAAGAGCCTTCCAGCTCAGGGACACAAGTCATCATTTGACTTTCAACATGTCCATGCCACTGTAAGCAAAGTTTTATTCTACCAGCCCATGTCATGGTGCTTATGTAGGGGCACAGCTTGAGAGTGCTCTTATGTCCTTCCTTCCATGCTTACAGATTTATCAAATGCGTGTCCTGACTAATTTAATACCAATAAATGTAATTAATAATCTAATTTACAGTGGTAGCATTGCAACCAATAGTGCTTAGAGGGTTGCTTACTTTGACGTACCAGAAAAAACCTGCACCTCTCCCCAGTGTAAAACAACCCATCAAGTAACCAAACGCCAAGAAAACAAAGGTTTACTGCAAAGAGGACTATAGTGATCTTGATATAATTCACCATCAGTCTTGCTTAGTCCTCGTGCTCTTCATACTTTTTACTCTTATTCCAGAGCTTTAAATTCTGCCTTATGACGAACTGTGGACAGGCAGGTAACACTGTTCACCTCCTTTTCAACTTAAAGCCAGAGGAAAACTGTTCTACAGTTTTAGAAAGAGCTGGACAGTGTGCTTTCTGCTTCAATAGAGATGAACTAATCCAAAGAGGTGAAAGTTTCCCAGTTTCAAAACCTCATCTTTCATTCATCAATTAATTCCAACACCTATCTTCTCCGTTCTTTGCTAACTTTGAAAAGAAAAGGAGAATGGAAATACCAGACCAAATTCTGCCCTGAGGATTTCCACTGGAGCTAATGGGAAATGAATGCACAGATAAAAGTCAGTATTCAGGTTAGATTTTCAAGCCCTTATTTACAGTGTATAATCACACCGGTGATAGAAGCAAAGTTTGGGGTCAAAGACTTCTCATTTTTCTTATGGAGACAGTAATTACACTCAAATTGTGTCTAAATTCCACATCAGTTGTAGTATTTTATACTGTAAACTTTTAGACATTTAAAAAGTAAAAGTCTAACAAAGCATTACATTTAATTTGATGACAACTTTCATGAAATCCTATTAACACATCTGAAAGATTGTAAAAAAAATTTGTAGTTCACTAGTATATCACTGTTGTTCACCTTATTAACACAAAAACACATTAAGTGAGCTATTATTGCAACCAAATTAAAACATTTCTTTTAAATTTGATAAAGTGATATTGGAAAATGAATGAACAGAAGAAATGAGTTCTTCCTGTGCACTTATTTGGAAGCATTTTCAGTTTAAATTTGTTCTGAAAAAGGACTTTGCATACAATGAACTTTAGGGTATAAAGACAATAACATATATAATTATTTAGCCACAGAAATAATTCTATATTTGCTACAAAACCCCAATACTTTAGGAGCTTTTGTGCGGAAATATCTAAATCACTGCACCTCAGATATTTCTAGAATGTTGTCAATAAATACCAAACTTTTTAGAATAATGTTTCTCCCTTTAAAATGCTGTGAGAATCTTATTACTGACTTAATGATGGTTATATTATGGAAATAATGCTATACACCATTTCATACATTGAAGTTTGCTGGAAACATTTGTGGTTTTGCCTAATTGCACCAATGAACACAGCTGACATTTATTCCCTGTGTGCAGAATGGACTCTTTTCCTTTATCTTGGATCCTCTTTCAAGAGTGGGGGTTTTTTGAAATTTAATAAGGGCCCAGGAAATACCGTGTACACTCCAGTTAGCCACCAAAGAAAGAACTTTCATCTTGAAATCAAGCTCCCAGTTTTAGCATTTTGTTAAGATGAAATCCATGTCTTCTGTTTCATCAGATTTCATACGCACTAATTTAGCCTAAGTCAATTTACCTTTCAAGTGTCTGAGTCTATTTTCTCGCTCTCACTAGCTCTGTGGGGATTAATGACTCATTAGTATGACTTCATATTGTCTTATTACACACGGTTACCCTTAATAAAAGGTCTTCCTGCCATAATGTTTCTTTGATAATTAGATACCTACACCAAGTTGCTTTTTTTAATTATTTAATTATTATCTGATAACATTTTAGCAAGTGCATTGAGCACACCGAGCATATAGCAAACTTGATGAGAATCTACAAGGTGCCAGAGGAAAAGTTCCTACTGTTCCCTGACCTACAGAATATATTGTAAATGGCAACAAGAAAAATCAATTAATGCTTTAAACTGTTGGCACATAAGATAATGCTTTCAGAAGCACAGCTTGGTAACTTCAGAAAATCTATCCACAATAGGAATGGCTATAAGTGGAACACATTTGAAATTCTGATGTTCCTAAAGTGTCAATAAACAAAATGGGTTATTTTTTTAACATATAGTTCTAGCTAAAATGCAAAACAGCTCAAACCTGATCACAACAGGAAGTCCTAAAAGCGATCATCTGTTTGTTCTCAGTCTAAAAACTAAATTATTTCTTATATCTTCTTGTACTTTTTATTTTTGTGTAACTATGAATCTGGAACACTGCAGAATACAGGCTTGATCTCATGGAAATCTGGCCTATTTTATCTTACTCTCATGAATAAAAGTTTCAGATACACTTATTCTAAAAAAAATCCCCCAGAAGATATTAAGAATCATTTCTGATACCATGTACAGAGAGTAATCCATACAGTAACAGCATTTTGTGTACCTAAGATTTTGTGTATCTAAGCAGCAGAAACATGTTTATGGATTCAACCGCATGTTGTTGTCACCTTTATGATAATCTATAGATCAGTATCTTCTGTAGAAGTTAAGTTTCTATTCTACTGTACTCCTGAAATGTATAGTGCTGTAATTTTAAGGAATGCTTTTGAATCAGCAAAAATGTGAAATATGGCGTCAGATTCTATGAATTTAAACAAAAGAGGCAAACACAGCTGAAGCCACTGAAGTATCAATTAAACAGCATTTTTATTTCCATAGAATAGAAATCTAGAAAAGGAAATTTTTTGCGGTATATGCAAAATACATACTGCAGTATCGGAATATCTAAAGTCCAACATTTATCTTGCCCATCAAAGCCAGAAGTTCCAGCTTTGATCCACTATGAAGAAAGTTTTCTAACAAAAAACACTTTCTTTTAATTTCATGAATTTTGAGATTGCTTTTCTTAAAATCATGCAGGAGAAAGTAAAATTTACCATTTTTAATGTTCCTAAAATTTTATGCATTTTAAAATTTTCTTCTGGGTATGTGTGATTGAGTTGCACTTAAAAGCCTGCAGGAAAAACCAGACATAACAAAATACATATGTGTATCTGTGTATCAAGTTGATATAATTGCAGGTCCTATAGCCATAACATTCTACAGAATTATAGACGTGCCTCTTGCCACCAGTAACTGCTAAGTCACGCCTCAATATCTTTCAAGCCATGAGGAAAATAGCTTCTATAATGCAAAGAATAGATAAAAATGTCCCAACACTGTTTTCTGTCATGGGAACTTGCATGAATCTCTCCTTCCTGGACAAACTTTGCAACTAAGCTTAGAGTCTATGGACTTCAAATCAATTACAGCTATGTTTTGGAAGACTATGAGTTTGAAAATATAATTACTTGCCCAGAATGTCATTCAATGCTTCTTGTTTCTTTTTGTTGGCTTTTTCCAGAATAAAATGTCTCCTGTGGTCGAGCTACTATACAAGTCTGCCTTTTTAAGCCAGTCATAAGTAGAGCTCATAAGTAGGCTGAACTGACACTAGACACTGCATAAACGGGATAAAAGACCTGATATTTTGAATTCTGACACCTAAATTAACAGAAGGTGTGTTTTCCTGATTTGCTGATAATCAGAAGAACAGGGTTGAGGGTTTTCATTCATTCTGTCTGGTGTTTTCTGTGCTGTTGTACAACTGGTTTTCCTTTCTCATATAGATAGTGGTTTTGGTGATGTGTTTAATTCAGCTTCAGTGCCTATCTATTTCTTATCATTCACAAATCCTCCCAAAAACCTACCAGGCAAAACCACCATTGAAGACTTACCTTCCCATGTCAGAGCCTTCAGATGCAAATATATCAGGGTGCCTGGTGTGTATTTTGTGAATGGTTGAGAGTTCCTGACCAATCACATGCTGCGTATAATCGTCTCGCCAGGTAAAACCTGATAAATAATGAAACAAACAATCAAACAGAATCAAAACTATTAAAGTTTGGCAAAAATGTATCTTATATAAATAATATTAAAAGAAAGAAAAAAGAAAAAAGAAGCTTTGTCCAAGTGTGTCGTGGTTTAACCCTGGCTGGCAATTTAGTACCACACAGCCACTCGCTCACTCCCCCCTCACCCAGAGGGGTGGGGAGGAAAGTTGGAGAGGAATGTAAAACTTGAGGGTTGAGATAAGAACAATTTAATAATTGAAAAAGGAAAAATAAATGAAAGAACAATAATAACAATTGATGACAGTACTGATGTACTGATGATGAAAGTACTGATGACAGTAACGGTTATAATGAAAAGTGGAAGGGAAAGAATAAAATCCAGAGGGAAAGGAAGAAAGGAACACGTAGTGCACGGGGCAGCTGCTCAGCACCCACCCACCGATGCCCGGCCAGTCCCTGAGCCATGACCTGCCCCCCCGGCCAACCCCCAGGTATATACACCCAGCATGGCGTCCCATGGTGTGGAACACCTCTTTGGCTAGTTTGGGTCAGCAGACCTGGCTGTGTCCCCTCCCAGCTCCTTGTGCCCCTCCAGTCTTTTCCCTAGCAAGGCCTGAAGAACTGAAAAGTCTCACATCAAAGCCAGAACACAGCACTGTACCAGCTCCTAAGAAAATAATTAACTCCATCCCAGCTGAAATCAGGACAAAGTGGAACCCAAGAATGAACTACAAATTCTTCTCTTCTGTGTGAAATTATGTTAATCAAACTTTCCCTACAATGGAAGGCAGGCAGTAGATGATGTGAGGAGGTTCTGAAAAACTTTCAATAGAATTTTAGCAAGTTACAAACCAGCTTCAGTAGATAAAAAGGGTTACTTTGGATAGCTATGGAAAAGTTATCTCACTAGCTGGTATCTGTTGAAAGGTTGCTTTGCTTCTTCCCCATACACAGCACACTGTACCTTCTCTGTTTTCTCCATGAAACAATGCTTTTATAACATTAAGGAGCTAGTACTGCAATGGAAATACTATTTTGAGTTTTAGTATAACACATGTGGAGGTCAACTGATGTTATCTTTATACTATAATGTGACAAAGAACTTTACAACAAGGGGGAAGTGCAACTGTGAGGACAAATTCCAGTGATTACTTATTAATTACATGCACTGCCAATCTCATAGTAATTATACTTGAAATAATGGTGTAACTCCAAACATAATTGTTACCCAATTTGTAGATTTTAGATGTTACGGTAACACTTCAGTTCATAGAACTTTCCCATGCAATTATCTGTAATTATCGAAAAACTAAATATTACATAATTGAAGAGAAATTCTGCTTCTATGCCATGCACAGTAAAACACCAAAAAACACTCGATTCAGTAAAAGTTCTAGAGATGGCTACCCTGCCATCTCTATCTTCCTGTAAGAAACCACTTAAAGCAAAATCCTCTCTAGCACCAGATGAAAGGGGATGTATCTCACTGCCAGAATCAGCCTCAGAAAGGGGATTTTTGGTTCAGTCCCTATTTCATACATATGTGATAAATTTAATCACCATTGGCAGCCAACGTCAGATCTGTTGGTATAGAGCAGTCTCTTCAGATGCAGCTAAAGCATCATGAGTCAGTCTCAGCAGAACCCAGAAGTTGGCCACCTCGCTCCTTGGATGAGTGCTGTATTCAGTGGGCTATTAAAAAAAAGGAATGTGTTCAGTTTATTTCACCCTATTGAGGTGGAGTTTATTGCCTGTTTACTTAATCCCAGAAGTAAAAAAGAATTATAAGCATGACATTTGTCCATTCTGCCAAAGCAGACAGTTCTGAGAATGCAGAAATAAAACTTTATTTAATAAATATTTACCAAATTTTAAGCCTAAGGAGTAGATACTTAAATAAGTTGGGTATAAGATTTAGACAGGCCTAGGAAGAATTCAAACTGTGCTGTTCTTTGAGATTTAGACAAGTTTTAGGAAATAAAGTTCCCATTTGGGCAGGATTTAGGTGGACTGCATCTCAGATTATTTTTTTTTTAAATTAATGAAAATACTACTAATAAACAGTCTAGAATGGCTTTAACAAACAAAAAAGCCCTCTGACACCTCTCTGACACTCTGCTTTTGCTCCTCCTTTCTCCTTTTCTTAAATAAAAATGTTACTCAAGTTTATTGATGAAACGCTTCACCTGAAATCATGCTAGATGTTAATGGCTACAGTAAATTACTTCAGACCCTAGGGAGGTGGAAGAATCTTTATCTAAGCTATTTTTAGACCGGATTCATCCTTTCCAAATGCAAATTTTACCTTTTCAAATGTCCCATGTAGTAGATGGATTCAAATAATTTTACAAATCTTAATCTAAGGATGCTCATAGTATGTTCTTACATGAATACCCAAAAATGAGTCAACATGTACCTATGACTGTTTTGTTGTAGTGTATTAAAATTATTTTTACATGAAAGTTTATGTTCAAGTTTACTTCTCTGCTGCCTAGCACTACACATTTCTGGGTTTTTTTTTTATAAATTCATGTGGGAGGAGAAACTAAGATAACATTCAAGTTTAGAAGAATGTGCAACAAAAGATGTTCAGCCAAAATACATATATATTTAAATAATTAGCATAGCCATAAAGCTACTAATTTATTAACTATGTGTCCAAAATCACTACCATTTTACTTTGTAACTCTAAGCCAATGCTAGCACTATTAAAGGCTAAAAAGTACACAATACATAACATAAACTTTGAAGAAAAATACACAGGATTACTCTGAATAGTTTTGTACAAATTAAAGCAAGAAGAGTTATGTGAGGTACCTGTGTACAGGCAGGATGCTCACTTCTCTCAGTCCTGAGCAATATAACTGGCTGCAGACAGAGGGTTCAATGCTTAGGTTTTCATGCCTCCACAAAACAAAGCTTTTGGTAAAAAGACATAAGAAACCACTGCAATCCCAGTTCTCAATGGTCGTGATGATGGTGTACCTTTTGTTAACTTTGGTGTATTTTCTGTCTCCTGCAGCACTACTTTAACATTTTCTCCTAATGTATTTGAAACCAGTGCAAGTATACCATCCTTAATACTGTAAAAGAACACAACCGTTGCATTAAAAGAGAGTAAAAAAGGTGAAATTGAAACAGAATACTTGCTACAGAGCTTAAGAAACTAGAGTTAAGGGAATATGCCCTCTCAACTGTATCTGCTAGCACTTCTAACTCACATAAGAATTAGAACAAGACATGGATGAAAAATGCAAATTTTAACTAATTCAAAAATCCTCTTGTCAATAAATTAATATTCCTGTTTCTTAAGCAGCTATCTCAGGAACGACAATGTATCTAAAGCTAACCTTATGCCAATCATTTTCCAGCATTGTTCCAGCTTCAAAAAAATCTCTCCCACACACTGAGCTCAATAAAACAGCACATTCAGGAACCATAATGCCACACTGACAGCTGCAATCAGAATTAAGGTTGAGAAGGAGCATATGACGCCGTATGGCGATTTCCTGTTCCCTTTGTCTCTGCCGTCACACCTAGCGCCAGCTCCTGGCTCACGACCCAATTATTACAATTTATCTCCACCGGCTGAGCAGGATCACAGCAGTGCTCCTGTACACGCATTACTTCCATGTCACTAACGGGGAACGGTATGGGGGGATGTCCAACCCCTGATTAACCATCCCTCCTGCTGCAGGTCTGCCCTGGACCTGTGTCTCCCAACCGTGAATTCCCACAGACAGGCAATTCCAGGGAAAAAGAGGAGTCCAGCAGACATGGGAGTGACGCAAATACTACGACAACAACAGCAGCAGATATAAAATTGCTCTCAGTTGAAGAGCATTGATAGGAGTGGACTCCACAAAAATTGCCATTGATACAAATTTTCCATAAAAAAAGTAGCACTTTTCAGTGGTGTCAGAGCCCAAGGTTTAATTCTAATTTAATTGTAATTGATATTCCATAATCTAAACTTATGTAGAAAGGGAATACTGATGTAGAGACAGTGAAGACAAGTCGTTAAGACCTTTAGTAAACCCAACCTGCACATCAAAACCAATGAGGTGCTCCAGATACAACGCAGTCTTTCCTTATTATCATCATGTATCTCCTGGGATCTTTTCTTTCTACAGCAAAATTAATTATTATTATTACCCATGACTACAAAAATAATAATGAAATTATTATTGTTTAGGTCCCCATTATGTTCAACACTTAGCAATGACTATGCCAACACAGACTATAGGAATTATTTTATTAATTGATATCAAATCAAAAGCAAGCAGTGTAAATAGTGAAGAAAATATTTTTCACAGATTCACACTGGTGAAGGTGATATTAGTTTCTTTCTCCAAAATGAAAGTCAAAATTGTTTTCACATTTATCATACAATTTCACTTTTAACTTGCTTAATTAGCTTTGCTGCTCTACCAATTACACAGAATTATTGAAAGATAATCAGAATTCAAATATGTATTTCCTTCTCTTGGCTGTTCAATTTTTCTAAGTAATGGCATTCTTTCCTTTGATTTTGACTGTTTTTCATCTTAGAGAAACTCGATGTCTCTTCAAATGTACCTGACCACATCTTTCATGCATGTAAATTGTATTACCAACTGTTGAAAACACTAATCTGCTGCTTTTCTCTCTCAACTTATTTTAGTTCGGAATTATTCATACAAATAATCTTCACCCCCTCTGAAGGCTAAGCAAGAAAAACATCAGCTCTTTAACTCTGCAAAGGAGTTCTGGTATAAATCAGTAGAGCCCAATTTACAGAAACAACAGTTCTCACTGCCCAAATATTTGGCTGTGCAAATCTTCCTGCTTGTGCTGTCGACCCTTTTCCTGACTCTCCTGGCTGAGGCTGCATAGGGCTCTGCAGGCAAATCTAGCAAAACCTGTGTCTGACAGGCTAACACTATAAGACTGAAATCCAACATTATTTTTCTGCATCAATATATTAGCAACAAAGTTATTTTATTGTACCAAGGCCATTCAAAGTGGCAGGAGATTATTATATATTGGCAGAAACCTATATATTAAAACTTGATCTGCCTTTGTCAGGAAAATCACTGTATAAAGGCCAAAAAACCTCAGAAGTTTTCAGACTTGAAGCCAGAACATGTACTATTTTTGAGTTGTGACATTATTTTTTCCCCCAATTTTGGTAACATTATTTTGTCCCTACACGGTGGATGATACAATAGTTTTTTCACTGAACTACCTTCAACTGCTACTTCATTTCAGCTAGGAAACTCTCAGTTGTAGAGCTCAGAGACTTTCATTCCCCATGCCATGTGTTGCAAATTGTTAACGCCTACTTTAGCTGTCAGAACGGCTGCAGAATTGGGAATGATTTGCTTTCTTCCCTATTTTCACAACAGACAGGTCAACATACAGACATGCCTTTCTGCAAGCTGCCTTTCCACATTCTCCAGAGGAGCTGCACTTGTTCTCATCCCGGACCTCCATTTTCAGAGCTCAAGGACATACCCAATAAGGTTCACATGTTTCAGCACTGGCTAAGTAGAAATTGCAGCTTTAATGCTGAGTTTGCTCTGTGTATAACAAAATTAATTCTTTCAACTGCTATATTTTCTACCTAAAAATGCAGCCAAAAGATAAAATCCTGACATTTCCTCTTACAAGAAAAGAAAACCATAACTTCTTCCCAAAGCAATTTTGCAATACAATTTGCAATGGCAGGTTATGGAAAAAATAGTAAGAGAGAAGTTAAACCCACCTCTTAAACCACAACCTTTTATTCCCCTGTAACTTTGGCTTGGAATATTCGTTTGTTCTGAAAAGTGAGACTAAGGATGGTTTCTACAAAATTGGAAAAAAATCTGTCAAGACAGTTTTGCACTACACTTACACGAAAACTTACTCTAATTAAATGTGTTTGCTCTGGTTAAACACTGTATTGTCTTCTAGATGAAAAGAAAATCTGGTATAGACTGTATTTGAAGAACAACTGAGAATTATAAGCAGTCTTCACCACTCTTGTTCAATCCATTTCAGCAGGAACTGTGGTCACTCTCTCCTGGAAATCCTCAGGAGCTTTTGTTTTTTCCTTCTCTTTTCCACTGCATTCCCCAGCAGCAGTTCTGAGTACCAGATTTGCATCGGTGAGTTTGTTGCCATCTTTTGGAGCTTCTAGTGAGATTTTTATAATATGCAAGAATTTTAGTCGCTGCATTCAGCAGCGATTCACTCACACTCACAGGCAAATAGCTTCCATTTGAACGAACAGATGAAAGGGCTGCCTAAGGATTACAGTTTCAAATTTTCATATATTGTTTTATTATACATAAAAGTGATAATCTCCATAGAATTAAATTACCAGCATGATCTGCTTACAGCTCTGATTTTAATTTACTCTAAGTAACTATCCCAGAAGGTGTAGGGAAGGCTTTTCTCTTCAGTTTTTTTGGAATTTCTATTATTTGAAAAAGCCAAATGAGTGCTTCATTTGCCAAGGAGATTATAAAATGCTCTCACAGGACTCAGTATGCAATGTTTTCTTACCTTTATTTCAGCTCTTGTAGGCAGCTACAAATAATTGGTTTATACAAGAGAAATTTTCTAAGTGTTACATAAGATTTTTCTGCCACTGGAGCTGATAGTAATAAAAGAATAATATGATAATGCAAAATATATCATCTAACTACCAACTAGAATAGGCTACTTTCCAAAGACTAGAACAGAATGGATACGCAGAAAATACTTCCCAAATCATTGAGATAAATCCCATGCTATTCACCATGTTATATAATCCTTTTCACAAATTGATGACCCTCAACCTGAAAGCAGATGGTTCCATTCACAGAAATGCTTTTTAGGAATGAAGATATGCAAAAAGGGGGCTTCTTGAGTAGTTACTTTATATTATTGTTCAACTTTAATTTAACTCAGGTTCAGTTGCATCTTTAACTTGAACGGCTCTCTGTGATGTCTAGGCTGTGAAATATTTATAAAAAAACCCCAATCAAATGTAATACATGGTGAGCAATAAAGGTGCAGCTTCTATTTCTCAATTTCCTTCTGACCCTGGACTATGCACAGACATTTCCTCAGCGCTTTCAGCCCAAGGAGTTTTCATGAACATGAGGAAATATTCACATGCACCCAAAATAGTGATACTAAAATAAAGATGAGACTGCTTTGCTTGTTTCACTGAGCTTTGAACCCACCTGTGTTAGCCGACAATCACATCCAAGTGCATGTGACTATTTCAGATTTAACTCCAAAAGCCTGACGTTAGTTCTACACTGCAAGACAGCTCTTTTTACTACATTAATGCTCTGAAATCTCCTTTTAGAATAAGAAGTGGTGAGGTTTCATTTTCTGTTGAAATATCTTTCATTTTTTTCTGTTCCCTTCTCCTTCCTTTTCTACCTTATTATTCCTTTCTGAGATGTTGTACACCACTCTAAACTATCATTCATTCATCTCGTAATGCAGGATCTCTTTAGTATGCAGAAATTGGTTGTAATGCTAGACTGTACAATGCTAAGAATGGAGATATTGTCCAAATAGTAGTTAACAATGCATATAAAATCAGCAGGTCTTCCTTCTCATTTTATTTTATCCATTTCATTTCATGCTAACAGTAGGATGACAGCCTTATTTTCATGAAAAATATAGTTTCTGGGAAAGGAATTCTGAAGTGCCTTCAGTCTGGGAATTAAAACATCACCTGTAACAAGGTAGAATTGGTCAGAAACGTCCTGGCACTTCAGTAAGTATAGAAAATTAAGTGGATATACAGGTTACACATATTCTAGCAAATTCATCTCAGATCTACAGTTCTTCATGTATTTTTAAATGTCTACAAGCAGAAGTGTTCTTTCAGCTCCACGTATTGGTTCTCACCCCCATTTTGTGTAACTGCTGAACTCTCATTGATGTTTGTGAAAAATCAATTTTCAGCTGTCAGAGGAGTGCTTTCAATTGCACAAGTGAAGTCAATATAGGGGAGTGCCAAACTGGGCAGCACAGCAAAGGCTGCAGATGCAAATGCATCTCCACATTTGGTTCTGAATATAAGTCTTTAAGACTGATGTACAGACCACTGTACCAGCAGTACAGAGGGAACGTTAGAATGAGTCAGAGCAAAGCCTTCTACAGGATTTTCACAGCGTATCACGCAGGGAAATCTGACATACTTGAAACACTTTCCCTAGCGAGGGCCTTTGGTCTCCTACTCACCATGCTCTGTTCTGCATGAAAAGCAATACAAATTAAAGCAGGAAAAAGGTAATACTTTTTTATTTTAGATGATAAGCAGAAAGCCTCTATATAGTTTGTTTGGAACCATAGCCTTCATTTTCCACTTTTAAGCCACTTCTCTTGGACTGTAAATTCCTCCAGGAAAAGGCCATATATCACATGCATTTGTACAGTCTCTTTCTAAAGCAGTAACAACAATAACAATTATTGTTATTGTTGCTATTACTATTAATAAAAGCACAGCAGTTGCAGAAGTTAGGGTTCCCTTTGGAATCTTGTAAAGATCTTGGTGGCTGAAAGCCAGGAGTTTTCCAGGGAAGTACATTAGCCAAGCCTGTTTGCCTGAAGCAATGATGAACAATCTGCAGGTCACACTTCTCTCCCAAAAACCTGATTAGTGCTCCTCAGGTTTCAGTTTTAATTCCCCCCGTGTACAGAAAATACACCATGAATTTGTGCAGCCCTGAAAGGCATTTTCAGCCAGAGGAGTATTTGAATTATCTTTTTTTTATTCTCTTGTGCACATAAACTTTTTGAGTTTTGACCTTCCAACAACTGCAACAGCAAGGCACTTTACATTGCATGACAGATATTTTTTTCATTTAAGCATTTTTAGTCTTTGCATTTCAGGGCTCTGATTTACAAGCTGATTACAATTAACAAATTACTGCACCACTCGTCAGCTAAGGTACAGTGTCTGCCCATGTACTTAGCTGGTGTCCGTGGGTAAAAATGAGGCAATTTAACTTATTTTAGCCAATAATAGAAATGATTTAGTTAGATAAGCTCTGACTGAAATGATTTCCTACCTGGTGTTCATTTTCCCTCCCTTGTTTCATGGAGATAATACCTCACTAAGCTTTAATAACATCTTTGGACAATTCATATAATGCTGATTCACGAAGTCACATTGATGATTTGTCAGCTACATGCACTCTGATTTCTAGTTCTTTCTAGCTTCTTTACTGCCTTCTGGGGTTGATGTCTCTGAATACTTAAAAAATGCCATGCTATGAGCTGTGATTCAGTTTTACCACGATGTATCACAATGCTACTAAAAAGCAGATTTTTTTAAAATCTCTGAATTAGTTTTTGAACAAGACCATTGATGAATTAAAATACTGACACTGAAAGATCTGGAACAATCAGATATGAACTTAGAGCCCCTAAAATTCGAGTCTTTGTGAGCAGGGTTCCAGCTGATGCCCATTCATAACAAATCACTTCAAAAAGCTTCATCACTTTTTGCTCATCACCATCAAGAGATGCTAGGTTTAAATGTCATTTACTAAAAACTGTCATTAACAAAATGCCTCAAAACATGCAATGATGACATAACAGTGAAATAAAACATACAGAGGGAATATAAGTTTCCAACTGTTCTTGGGAGCAACTTTACCTTTCTATGTTCTATGTTCAGCTAAAACCTGAATGTTCTGAAATAGTTCCACTAAATAGCTCCACTAACTTCGTGCCACCAAGGTCTGACGTTAACTGTGCAGAACTGCTATGCCCACTGTGCTCCATATGAACCACAGTGAACTTCCTCGGGGCAAAGACCACAGTTTGATGTGTAGCCTGGACCTGCAGGCTGAGCCACAGAGGAGCAAGCACCAGGAGGGAGGACCAAAAGCATGTTTTCCTTCTTTTGAATCTTCCCTTCAACTTGTAATGGGACACAAACTGACTCTACCTGCAACACAGACACAACAAAACCCAGTTTCAAGGGTTAAAGTTGTACTGCATTTTGTGAAGCATTTGAATGTTGTAGAATTTGGCCAGCATAAACAGCAAGCAGTGACAAGAATAGAGTTCACCAAGAGCTACAGCAATGTGTCATTACCTAAGTGGCAGGGAGGTGCTTTTTTTCTTAACTTCAGTGTATTTCTACTATTTAAGGATCAGCAACTAATATCAAGGAACCAAAAATATTTTCAAAAATACCATTCATTCCAGAAATTTGTCCATCAGCAGTTCTGAACAGCATACAAAGCAGCAAACCTCCTTTAGAGCAAACACTGAAGTGAACCAGCAATAAAAAGCATTTCAAAAACATTGGTGGTATAGCTCATATTTCTTTCACTTAGTATTATTACAGAAGATAAGTCTCCTGATCAGTGGCTGCCAGCTTTAAGAAATATTGATATATTTCTAGATAATCAACTGCTACCTATTACCATACTTTTGATGTGGTGGAACATTCATGTGCCTTATTTTCCACTTCCTCAGGGTATCCTGGTTAAATGTCACATGCATTTTTCTCCCATGTTAAGAAAACAAAACCTGCATATTAATTCTTTTTAAGAGATGCATAAGTAAGAAAGGAACATTGGTTATTCTCTTCATCTATAAACTACTCTAATAGACATATAAATAATACTGGTAAAAGTAATGCAGCCTTAATTATCAGCAGTGTTATCCCTCTGTTTATAACAGTCATGATAAATGAAATCTCAGCAACCAACCTGATTGCTTTCATAGCAGTTTAACCTAATGCTCAACAAAAGACACAGAGTTTAAAAAGCCAAGCTATCCATGTGTTTTACAAGTATGTTGTTATTTAATGCAAGATCTCTGTTCCATTGACCAGATTTCTGCTTCTTAGTCATGAAATTATGAGCAAATGTCCCTGTAAGTGTATCCAACAGCTAAGGTATCCAAGAGCTCTATACACACCTCTTTAGATGTTCCTAATATCAGAATGAAAATTAGAAGAATTGCACTTTTCTCACTCCAAAATTCTCATTGTTCAGTTCCCCAAATCTGTAGCTCAGCAAGGCAATCTATTTAGAAAATGTTTGATTTGATGGCCCCAAAAGGCACAAATCTTGGAAAGGAATGAGAGAATAAACTACTGAAAATGGCCTGCTTCACCCATTTACATGCTACAGATCTGACCTTAATCTGGCATTCCTTATTCATAGTAACTCACACAGTGTTAGCACTTTCAAATAGAAAAAAAAATTATATCTTTTTTCTAGAAAAACAATCATTTTATTTTATACTTCAGGACTATTGGTTTGGTTGCAAGGAGTAGAGTAGAAGCTAGGATTAACTTGGTTTATGTACTACAACAAATAAAACAGAAATATGGGGCATTGAAAAGTCAATGATTTATTGTTAATTTGCTATTCCTAGTCACCATTTACTCCTAGGTCTCTATATAAGATAAACTATGTTTATAGATATAGATTTTACTTTACTTACATTATATGAGACATGAAAGTATTTTCTTCCGTCAATTACTTCTTTACTAAATGCCAAAGGTTCAAACATATAAACTGAAGTCGTCTGTTCTGACAGACAAATAAGACTAGTTTTGTACTTTACATTATATTCAGCAGTCAGTCAGGTTTGATTCATTTCGCTATATGCAGTACCAAGGTATGCCCCTGAAGCTTTTATAGCTTTAAAAACTAAAGGTATCCGGTGTTTCTCAGATAGTTTTTGATCACCCTGTTTGCTTGAAAGTACATTAGAATTGGTCAAGATTTCCAAGGTTGCCACAAAGATAGTCCTATACCACATTGATATGTCATCAAAACCAAATAAGTCTCTCTTTCCACATCCATTCTGTATTTAGGAAAAAATCTGTCTTGTTGACTGGGGGTGGGGTGGGAGGGTGTGTGGGGGGGGGGTGGTGTGGTGTGTGTGTGTGTGTTTATCTGTGATCCCACATTACAGCTGAGGCTAAATAAGATTGTCTCAACACACCAGATTTCAGCTGCCCGAGCAGCAAGGCTGCAAGGTGTGCTGCAGTTGCCCGGCATCCCTGCTGCCAAAGCACCTCTCCTACACATTCAAATGTCACCCAGAATCCCATGAGGGTACCCGACACAGAAGCAAGGCCCCTTATTTTCCATGGCTCTCCTAGAGACTGAGCAGTTTATTTTGTTCGGTTATTCTGTGTAGGTAAACATGCTACAATAAGCTCCCTCTCCATCAGTACCGCTGAAGTTTAGCTAGACAGTTGCCCAGAACAGGTTTTGCTCCAGTTCTTTGTGTAGCCTTTGATGGCATGGGGCTTTGCAAGCTGTGGTTGGATGGACGGGTGGAAGGAAACACTCCTGCATGGGAACTCAAGTAACTGTTGCACTGCCAAAGGTAAAACAGATCCCTTCCCACTCTCCTCACACTACCTGGACTTGTGCTGCTAACAGAAATAGGAAGCAGTACATAATTTTTTCATTACTCCTGTTATCATTCACATTAATGCCATGTCACACAAATCTGGTAGTCCAAATGAGGATTGTAATGGTTGTAAATCCTATTTACTTTTATTGTAAGTTCTTCAAATGCCACCTAAGAAATGCAAAGCACTTTTGTCAAAACAGAAGTCAGGCTCATGAAAGAATACCTTCCACTCATGTATTATGACTTGGTTACCCCTATCTATTATGCCAAACACCCTCATATATATACAGCCTAGACATACCCCTTCTTCTATTATTCTTTGCATTATTTTTGTAGCCAGGGAAAAGTTTCCCTGACATAGTTTTGACAATTCCACAATTAATTTGTCTTCATTTCATTGTGTCCTTAATAACACTATGTAGGCAACAGATGTCAAGTCTTTCCAAGTGGAATGAAGCAGAAGTGAACTCACATCCCTAATAAATTGTTTATTGAATATTTATTTTTACTTGGATGACAAAGTGCTAGTGAACCCGCTGGTGGTAAAGCCCATGCATACATGCTACAGCACAACATTTATTGAAGCAGCTATTCTTGCCAAATCTATATTGCATTTATAAATCTTCAAAACAAGCCCTGGTAAATGTCACTTCTTCTTAAATGCTCAGCAGAATCAATGACAAGTGATGCTGCCTTTGCCCTTGAAGAATTTACGTGTTTAGATCTGAGTCCAAATTCTAAAAACCTGTTCAGAAACACATGTGGTGTAAAGCACACATGCAATCTACCAGGAGCACCAAGGAAAGAAAGGAAAAGTTACTCTGAAGTCAAAAGCTAAATACAAACAGGAAAGCCTGTCTATTGTTGTTTTAGACTTTGATTGTAAGCTGTGTCAAATACAGTACTTCAAAGCCCATTAACTTACTTCTATTCTGCATTGGAATATTTTGCAGTTGTCTTCCGTATCTTACCTAAAAGCTGTCAGTTGATTTTGACATGGTTCCAGTATTACATTAGGCACCTTTTGAAATAAGTATCAATATAAAATAAATTAAAAAATCAAAATATACATTTACAATACCTAATTAAAAAAATTTTAGACATTAATCTGGCATAACATCAGGCAAAACTGTCTGCTGTGTTTTTGTTTGTGTTTCCTAAGTACGCACTCTTCATTTTCTGGATGATAATTCTGATTTTTTTTTTTATTATATCTTTGAGTTCAAAGAGAACTGAAATACAAAAACTGAGCAATACAGTAAAAAAAATTATATCTACTTTAACTTCTTGAATGCCACCAGTGAATTGTGGAACAGTCTGCTCAGTGTCAGTGGGATGCCCATCTCCAAAGAGCAGAGTTGCTCTGCTAACCAGCACAGTCCAGATTTGCTGTCATGCCTGACATGACACGACTCAAATGCTTTTCCAAGGAAAGCATTGCAATGTCCTCATTTTCCAGCTGGTTTTGTAACAGCCGTGGTTTAAAAGAGTATGGGGTAGTCTATTCAGTGTTCTGAATTATAGAGCGAACAGTATTCTTCAAGAGCATATCAACTGGCCTAGTACAATGACACATTTCTATGGCAGAACCACAGGTATATCATCTTTTTGCCCATGGTGGATTTCTCAGTCAGAGGAATTTCCCTAAGGAGAAGTGCTGTCAGCACAGTGCAAGGAAAAAGACCAGATAAAGAGAATCCATGGAGACCGAGAACAGAGAATGTCTCTCCTTCAGAGCTCTAATCCCCACAGCACCTTACACCCTACCAGCCACAGACAGTCAGGGTTGCCGCAACCTCCGCTCACTTCTATAAGGATCTTTTCTGGGCAGAAACTGGACACGTGGTTCTCCTGACTTGATCCACACCTATGTTCCATGCACCTCCCTCTCTAACCAGCACTTCTTTTCTTTTTAGCAATATCTACACTTGTTTCACTCTCAAATGGTGCTGAACATGTTAATTAAACATAAAATAATTGGCAGAGTTTGTCACAGAGATGACATTTTAATGGTAGATGAAATCTTGAGGCAATATTCATTGATAAAATACAAAGTGAAATGGAAAAAAAATTGATTCATATCAAGACCTTCTGCTTATTGCTAAAGTCATCACAGTAAAAAAAAAATAACAAAAATTACTCTCTGTCTATTGATGGCTGCCAAATTGTCTCAAAATGGAAAACTGGCTTTGAAATGGAAATAGTTCAAAAGCAAAAAAAACCCCACTCCACAGCCCAAATGGTGATGATGAGCAAAAAAGGACTTCTCAAGCACACATCCAGGAAAATGGAGGACAAAAAGATTATAAGATTCTTTGCTACTTTTTATTTTCAAGTTAAACAAAACATTCACAAAAAAACCCCAAAAACAAAAAAAAAACAACCAAAAAAACCACCACCAAAACGAATAAAAAAACCACCAAAAACCAAACAAAAAGCAGTTCTAATGCTTTCCCCATTCTTTATAGCAGTATTTGATAGACATACAGGTAGGATGAATAATCTAAGTCAGCAAATTTACTCTATTTAGTAACATCCCTGGGGACAGTATGTTGTAGTTGGTATGAAGAGATTTATTGTGCTCTAGGAGACTTTGGAAAATGTGAATGTTACATTACAGCATTGTTTTATTCTAAATAAAGGATAAACCCACCACTCTCACAATTTAGATTTGGGTTTAATGTCTGCATTTGTAGTAGTGATTTGGAAAGCTTATAAAAAATACTTAAACACATACCACTTCTTTCTCTCTAATTCCTGTACACTTTGTTAAATAGCTATCTTAATGCAACAATAGCAGGATATTTTGGATCTTTGCAGGAGAGGTGGACTATAGGCAGCCACTAAATATTGGCAAAAGCATCACACATTGTAAAAAAGTTTCCAAATGTGTAATGCAAAGAGTCTTTCTTTTCATCCACCAACTCGGAAGACAGGTCAACTGATAAAAGGGAAGATTCCAGCCCCCCAGTCTGAAAACTACTGAAAGGCAGGTGTCAAGATGCTGGAAACCTGCCCTTTCACCCACTTTCTCTCGCTAGGTGACAATGAAGTGAGAACCTGTTAGAAGAAATGATTCTCTGTATGCATCTTCTCAGACTTTGTGGCTCTGGTTCCATACAACTATATCTGACAGCCTTTATTTGAAATAATTTGGGGAATTTTTTAATGTTCCCTAAGTGCAATGAATTAAGGGGTTAGAATAAGGCTTGAGGGAAAAACCACAACCTGTTTGTAGTATGAATTGCAACAAAACCTAAATAAGGAGCAATTTCCTATTACATATTGTGTTTAGTCATCTTAAATTCTTCAGTCTCCTTCCCGTAACTCCTTACAACATGTTTAGGGCTGTGTGACAGAGATGAAGTATGACAGGTTCCTAATCTGCAAAACAATTGAAAAATGTTATTTTTTGCAGAGGCAATCCCACATTCATCTGCTGCCTGATTTAGAGTTTCCATCTGGACAGTTGGCAGTCACTCACTACAGTTCAGACTACCTCGAAATGTAGCACAGAGGCTTTGGGCGAACTCTGATTTAGATACTCAGTAAGGGAAGAACAAGTTCTTGCTAAAATCACTTCCATTTTCAGATGTATCAATCAAATGAACAGTAGTTTCATTTCCATTCTTCCAAAAACAGAGAGGTAGAAAACCACTTTAAAGATGAAATTATCATCATAGGAAGTTTGTTGTGCCCTGAATCTCTAGATATGGTTTGAAATAGACCTGACGGGTTTAGTCCATTCATTTCTCCTCTACCTCTTCTCCATCTAGAGACAGATCAAATTAAGTAGGTTTGCAAGGAAAAAACAAAACAACAACAAAAAAATCCAACAAACAAACAAAAAACCCCCCAAACACCAAAACACCCTGTAATGAAGAGGAAAAGCCAGTGTTTCTAGAAACATCATTATTTCATTAGGGACATTCCCTCAACATCACTGTTCTCCGCATTACACACAAAAAAATTGTAGTCGCTTTCTCCTCTTCCTCTTTCTGTTACCATGTCGTTAATTCCAACTGTGAAGCCACTGACCCTTGAAATTATTTTCACATGCCTGGAAAACACATGTGGCTTTTCCTTACCTTTATCTTTCTAGAATTGTTCTTTCAAAATTCTGTGTGCCCCCTGGAAAATATTAATTCACACAGGATTCTGTTAACAAATATCAAAACTTAGCCTTAGTGACTTAAACCTCTAATGAGGAAATTCAGAGTTCAGCTTGCATTATTCCTCACTAGTAACATAAAAACAGGTTCAGCATATGTAACACTGCTGCAGCTTAAGCACAGCAAGATATACCCTGAACTTTCAAATCCCTGCTTCTTATTTGTACAAGCCAGGCTATGAAAACAGACACTCCTAATGAATTCACTGAGAAATCCCTAGTAGAAGTAGCAATGGAAGACTTAGAACTATAATATTTAAAGCAACTGCAAAATTGTGCTTTCATCAGGAAAGGAGCAAAAGCTTTGTTAGTTTGAAGCTTACATTCATATTCGGCATAATAATTCAAAGTATCATTGCCTGCCACTATTAGTAGACAGGGGTCAAATATGGCAAGAAAAAAAAATTACATTCACAAGCTATACAAAAGAGAAAATAGGCTCAGACTGTATGAAGTGCGGTGACATTATTTAAATGTCTTTGTTAATCAGGGTCCTGACATAAGAGATGGTGCTGAGAAGAATTTGCTCTTCAGACCCTTCTCAGCATGGGTCAAATCTGCTTAATATTCCAAACGTTGAGTCTAGCTGAACCACGTTACCCCTTTATGATCTCTCATCTATTTTTTTTCTCCTTTGAATTCAAGATGCACTGGTATTTTCAGTTTTCATCACTGCTAAAGGGCAGGGAAGCTATAGTATAAACAGTGAAGTTCCTTTCAAGCCTTTTTTTATAATGATTTATACATTATACAGCTGTTAGACCTGCAGAAATTTTTGCAGAAAGTGAGAACACAAAAAAGAAGTTTGGGAATGTTTACTTGAGAACTTATTTATTCTTTCCAGTTGCTCCATGAGAGATGAAAAATAGGACTATCTGCTGATTCATACATGAGAAAATAAGAGCAGTCTAATTTCCACCCCATATAGCCACAACAGTGTGAAGCCCATGCAAAGCAAAGAACGATGAGGTTCACAGAGCATTTAATGTACAGATGCTGCTGCTTACTTATCTGCACTAACATCCCATTTGAAGTATGCCCAGAAGGACTACGGAGGATGTTTCAGGTGGCCAATTGTCACTCTTTCATAGATGAATAAAAGATGAAGACCAAAGTCACATAGGCTGTAGCCAGCGCATTGGTCTCCCCACTCTCTGGTGATGTTTGTGGAGAGCAAAAAGGGTTCTTTAACAGAAAAGGTGGCTCTAGCACTCCTGTTGGAACCATACACTAGAGGATGTGCTCTGTAGTCACAAGATCAAGAACTTGTGTTCCTTTATGGTTCCTTCTTCCCCCAGCATTTGTGTAGCTTCCCTAGCCATCCACAAGCTTAATCCCTTCCAGCTGTTGTCCCATCACTCAGACTTGCTACCTGAGGGGTCTGGAGGCTATTTTTGTTTCCCTGCCAAAATATTCAATCCATAAAAGATTTTCTCACATTTCAAGCAGGACATACAGCACAATGAGAGGACATGAAAGAGCAGCCAGCCAGTTTATTTTGATTTATTGGAAACATTATGGGATTGCCCAAAGGCCTTGATCAGAGTCCAGTCGTGCTCAGAGCTGTTCCACCCTGTCTGCAGCAGTGCAAGACAGTAAGATAGATGAGGTTGCTCAAGACAAGATGAGATCCAGCCCACCTGGGGACAACTATTTTTGCAGTGGGGATTTAGGAAGGACACACTACCATAAACACCAACTGCACCGTTGTGAACATGTCAATAGCCTGATGTAAATGAATGATTTGAGAAACTGCAATGACACAAGTCAGACCATCTGATATTATTTCCTTTCAAGCATTCAGATAAATGTAGTAAGTTTTCACACTCCCTACCAGCATTTGTTAAAAGCTAGTTTCCATAATGTTCCTGTTCAGAATCGAAACCTAGCCAATCCTGACTACTCACTTCACAGAATGTCATATCCTGTATTTACACTTACTGCTTACTTTTTTAAATTGCAGAGAGAGAAGGGAATGCCCCATTCAATTCAGAAGGGATAAAGCCATTGAATTCAGCTTTGAGACAAGTCTTCACCAAACAAGTGTATGTCACTAGTTGGAATAGGGTGGCATGCTGATCAGGTACTTAGGGTTATACCACAGGTTATTTTCCATGTTTTCCATGGGTTTAATACACATTTCATGATTTCTTGTCCATGGTTCTGATCCCTTTATGTTCATCCTGCTGTAGACACCCAAGCCCAGTGACAGCTTAAGGGCTATAATTAGAGCCTTGGAAGTTAGAGGGAGACACCAAAAGTATTGAACAACTGAAAATGTTTTGATACCTTCTTTCACAATCAGCATGGGCAGCAGCAACCAGATGCTATAGCTAAGACACTTCTGGGAAGGGAGATGCACTACACAGTGTTGGTACAACACTGGATAAATGCACTGTATTTTATTGGAGATGGGATACTTGCACTTCATTTATTAAAAAAGCCCTCAAAAGAACAAACTGAAATAAAAAAGAATAGATCACAAGGAGAAGTATGAGGTAATAGGAGGAAGGATTTTGGAAAAGAAAGGAGGGGAAAGAAGGTTCCAACATATTTTTCCCCTCCTTCTTACAATTTTCTTCACGGTGTGGGTTTTTTTTTTTTTTGTTGTTGTTGGTTTTTTTTTGGGGGGGGGCAGCTTCAGAAGGATAGTATTTAAGGATTAAAAGAGAACTTTTCCCTTCAAAGAGCCAGTTTCACCAAATGTAATGTTGACAGGCACTGTACAGCTACGGTGTGTATTTGGGAAGACATAATAAATACGAACTGAAAAGGTCACATCTTACACAGGCACCTTTGACGACTCATGCAGACTCTCTCTCAAAATCCAGCTCAGAAGTAGATACAGTAACACATTCCTTCCCTCCAGCATTCACAGTAACTAGGGTTTCAAAACCACTTAAATTTCCTATTAAAAATCTCAATTCAGGAATATACACTGCTTTGGTTTAACACGTTCCCAGAAAGGCAGTTGTGCTCATGTATTCCATGTGGCAGTCCAAGTTTGACATGGAATCACTTCTTTTTCATAACAATAAATAAAACCTACAGTTTTCAGAGGAAACAAAATAGACAGCAATCCATTTATGACATCTCACTCATTCATGCTCACACTCTACTGCCAATAAATATGTAAGAGATTAATGAGACTTCAAATTGTAGAAAAACAGTAAATAACTGCAATGTTTTTAAATAAAAATAATGTGTGACTTGATTTCTCTTCTTTTTCATGGGTAGCTATTCGGATTGAAGGGGTTAATTTATTTCCTGAGACAGAAGACCTTAGATAAGCTTGGTGGTTATGTAGGCATGTCTGGGTTGCTAGGAGTTTAAACTATCAGCTTGCAAATGGAGCTATTTCAGATCCCAGGTGATCCAAAGAATAGGTTCTCCTTGTGCACTAAACGATGCAGGGATTATGTGGAAAAAAAATCGTATGCGATCATATAATCAGACTCTGGACTGTAACACACAAGCACAAAGCTGCTGAATGAAGGCAGTGCAGGAAATGCCAGAATTACATTTGTCTGCCTTCTGAACGTTTGATTTGCAGTCCTCAGAAGGTTTTTTTATTATTATTATTATTTTTCTTAATCATAACTATTGTCTATAACACACACACAGAATATGATACAGTACTGGGTAATAATGAGACTTCTTGTGTGCAGCTCCTGCTCATTAATTGTCCTGGTATTTTTCTTACTTGGACATGGATATTCCGGTGGTTAATGATATTATATCTTCTGTATATCAGCTCACTCATGCATATGACCATTTGATTGCCTCACATACCCTGTTTAACCTAATTATCACAAACACTGATGTCTCAAGAATTTTCTGTGGCTCCAAGATCTGCACTATCAAAAATAGGCATAACTCTCTAAGCAATTTCTGTGCTTGGTTACAATTCAGTAAACCAGTGCCACTTCGCTAAGTTAAATGCATTGATAAACACTGCTGAACCTATCAAAAACATTCTGTACCTTATGCTATTGTTTGCATTAAAGCAAAGGCTAAATCACCTATATAGAATAAGAAGGGCAGGAGCTTTAGGGAAGGGGAATTGCTTTTGTGTTTTTTCCTTACTTTATATACGCATGAGAAACATCACAAAGTACTTAGTAAGGGGAAAAAAATGCAGGCTTGAGTTTATCCAACAATGAAAGTAATCAGAACCTGTCATACAGTATATAAAATATGTTCAAACACATACTTGACTTTAATTTATTGGTGCTAAAGCTCCCACTGAATTAAACCAGAGTTCAGGGTGCTAAGCACCCCTGTAAATCAGAAGCTTCATGCACATGTGACTGCAGTCCCGGGCTGCCTGTTTAACAGGAAATCACTTTTATCATCGCAACGAGTCGAGGAGAGAAGCCCATGACCAGAATGCTATTTTTATCTACCGAATCAGTGACTCTGTGTAAACTATTTCTACAGGAAATAAATATGTAAAGGTGGCATCAATTATTAGAGTTTCAATTAAGGTACTGAAAAGCAGGAGATGCCATGCGTAGCAGAAATTACTAATTTGAAAAGGGAATAAAGTATATTTTTCAGCTGAAGTAATTTTTTAAAAAAAAAAAAAAAAGAATTTAGGCAGGATATTTATTCTCTTTTCAACAAAGGAGGTGACAGTATCCATGTGTGATAAAAATCTTCTCACTTCCTCTTTTAGACAAAGGAGGAGACACAAGGGTAGTTTTCATATTCAAGCCCCTCAATTATTAGTTTTGCTACCTTCCCAGCCCTTGCCAAAAGCCTCAGCTTTCCCTTTCTCTTAAAGAACAAAGAAAAAATCCTGAATATGTGATCATGAACTGAGAAACAACATGGAGATTAAATACATATGTATGGGCACACGTGTTTCGATCACCAAAAATTAATAGCTCGTGTGTCATCATGCTACAACATCTTCATACTTGCCTATTTGACACATAATTGTTGATTTTTACATGAAGCATAATGACAAAGCATCTGATTTTTAATGTTTTGGGTTAGTTGAAGGGTTTGAGAAAAAAAATCAGGGACAACAAAATGAATTTGCAGAAATTACACAGAAACTGGTCCTGTTTCCGCCAAATTCAGTGAAACTGCTCCATATGCTATATGCACTCCATTTAACTCACCTCCTAAAATCATCAGAAAGTGGTCAAGAATGGCAGAACAATCCCTGCAAATGAGTAATAGAAGCAATACTACTGCTAATAACACAGTACCCTACATCTATACATTGCCTGTCACCCCAAGGATGCTAAAGCATCTAAACCTCCTGCATAAGGAGTAAAAGTCAGACAAACAGATTAAATCCAAGCTGTCACACAGTACCCCCCTGGCATTGACTTTGGTCTAGGACAGCAGGTCATTTCTCTCCAAAACCTGCATTAAATTTTCCACTCAGAGAAAAAGGGAATCTCTCTGATCAATCAGGATACAAAAAGCCAGACCACATTTAACTTCACACAACTCAAGACTCCTCTCATGCCTGAGTCTTTTCCCTGCCCGTATTTCTCTGCTTTAACTTTTCTTTACCTCTAGTCAACTGTGAACATATATATGAAGATTTGATTTTGGGGAAGCACCTTCAACTCGATCCACTTCAGCTGAACCTTCAAACACTCAGCCTCCCTGACTATCAGGCCATAAATATAAGAGAAGTAAATACCTGTACCCTGCAACCTCTCCTCTCCTCTCTTTGCGACAGTGCTGCTCACAGCTTCCCCAGGGACCGAGTTATCCACAAGAGTGGCATTATAAATTCAACAATGTGCAATTCATTTTCACAGTCCTCAAAGATAACATACTCAGTTTTAAATTATTGAATCATTCATTTAACTTAGGATGCCTGAAAATCATAATTTTTATGGAAAGTAATAAATTGTAATTGCATGTTATAAAAATATAAGTAAGAGAACACCCGGATGTGACACAAAGAAAATACCTCATTCTGTCAATGAGTGTGATTAATTAATGATGGTTTCTAATTGTAACACATTACTTACAGAATTAACACTTTTTGTATCTATCTGCTAACCCCACTTTTAAAAAGTTATTTCGGCTGCAAGTGATTCGTGAGTTGTTTTTCTTTTAATAATAGTTTCTCTGAGTGCAGCCTTCCTAGAAGCAGCAGGAAGCAATGACAGGCTTTGGCTGCTCAAGCCCCTGCATGGAGCACTTTCAAGTGGGCACGTAACTTAACATAAGCCCAGCTATCTGGACTCATGCTAAGGTTCACATCCTGACCTGCTGACTGTGACGTGATGTAGGGACTCCTGAACACTACACGTTAAGAAATGTTCCTATTAAATTGACAGTCCAAGTTGCACTAATGTAACTTTCAATTCAGTATCTAGCAGGTACTGCAGTAACTGTTTACCTGGGTGAAGCTGTAGTGTTGGATACAAGCTGGAGCACTAGCTCCACTGCAAGATTACAGACACCTTTCCTGGACAATACAAGCCTTTCCAAACAGTCCCAAGCAGTTAAATCCAAAGGCCATCTCCTGCTTAAGGGAACAGCAGAGCTCCAATAGTATGGAGTAAGCTGGGTTGTTATCATACTGCTTGTTCAAAATGGTAAAGTATCATATTTATTGGTGCTAGCAGCCGCTGGTCTGGTATTATCAGTGATTACTGTGAGATTCAAAATTTGAGTCTAGATCTTCTCACAATTGTCCTGGTTTCAGCTGGGACAGAGTTAACTTCTGGTGATTGGTGACTCAACAATTTACTGGTGGTGGTATTCTGCCAACACAGGATAATCCCTTGCACTGTTCTCCATTTATTTACCTGGTCTGGCAGTAGTGATACATGTTGAGGGCTGCCTTGTTTGAACTGGAAAAAATTAGTATCTTGACTTTCATCTTTTATGAAGTATTACTTCGTAATTAAGGTTGCTTCTTTTGTTATTTGTTTGTTTCTGCTTTCCCATTTGAATTCAGTCTACTTCAGCCAAATCTTGTTTTTCTCTGCTAGATTATAGAGGTAACCAATATTTTTGACACAGTAAGGCCCTTCTGCACTGTAAACAAATTGTCTGTCTTTGAGGAAAGCAGAACAGATGGAGCTGTAAGCTTCTCACTATAAGGCATTCTCTCAAAATTATTTTTCTGACCCATTCGTTTGCCTTCTTCAATTTGCCAACATAATTTAAATAAATACGGACACACAACTAAACAAGATACTCTAGTAGCTGCCTGACTAATGCAATATATAGAGAGAGAAAATCACTTCCCTCTCCCAAGTCACTATTGTAATCTGTATATCCATGGTCTACATTAGCTTTCTTTGCCCCAGCTCTCACATAAAGCCCCAGTGAGCTGCTTGTCTGGTATGATCCAAACACCTTTCTCAAGTACAAGTCCTCAACAGAACAGAGATCCTCACTGCAGCCCCCAGCCTGCATTCTCTTTATAATTTTTTTTTTTTAATGGCCCATCTTGGCAATCATCCTAAATTCCCTGATAGGACTTAATTACTGGTCACAGTTCCAATAGTTTGTAAGTCATCTGGAACTTTTGTTACTGGCAGCTAGTAAATGTGTCTCTCTAACTTACTCAAAAAGTTGTGGATAAGAATTGAGCCAGCATCTATCCCTAAGGAATTTCACTAGGAACAATCTTACTTAAATCTTATTATTATTTTGGGAGTGTAAAGCACCCTTTCATCCAAATAAGAAGCAGTATTCATATATTAAAAGATATGGAAAGCTAGATTTTCCAAGGCATAGCAAATGATGGACTTTATTATGTAGAAATGTAAAGGACACATATGAAAATAACATGCACTTATCAAAAACAGTGGTCCTTAAAAATAATTTTCTTTTGAACAAAAATCCTTAGACCTTGTGTTTTGCAGATTTCAATGTGCATTAGAAGAACACAGAATACTACTGTACAAAATAAAGAATGCACACGTTTATACACATTTGGACCACAAAGACAGGAATTAAAAAAAAAACCAACAAATAACTGCAATACAGTATGAAAAGCACACTAGATGGAACTACACTAAGACTTCCATAATGGTAATATTTTATTCAACATGGGCTCTGTCAAGGATATAAATCCTTTCTGCCTGTCCCCAGAGTGTCCAGGCCCAAAATAACATAAGATTAACTTTCATGACAGAGTTTTTGTCTTCAGGGTGAGGAGGAAGGCAGAGGAAAAATGTTTTTTCGCTGTGAAGGAAGAAGTCTGAAAGCAGATGCAAGTTCATAATAGAAAAAAAATAAGTATCTTTTCAAATATTTTTAAATTACCATAACACCAGAATTCAGGAAAACACTGAAATGTGAAGCCCATTCATCTTTCTGGAAGCAACAAATACAACTTAGAGCAATGCTAAAATATTTCTTGGATAGGAAAGCTTCTAAAGGGACATCTGCATTACTACTCCGGACTCCTCCTCAGTTCCTCCTCCTTTGCTCTTTGCTCACCAAGAGAGATGGCCAAGGCAGCACGTCTTGGTGGAATTTGTAATATAATCAGTAAGATGCCACAAAGCTGCATATTTGATGCTAGTTTATTATTCTCATTGTGCTTCTGCAGGTTCGGTCTCCCTCCCCCCCAACCTGCACTCCTCCCTCTTTTCCACAACCCCCCTCCAGAGGCACAAACAATTGTAGCTCAAAAGCTGCATTACCTCTCATTTTACAAAATTTCTGCAAGGAATAACCTTTAACCCATACTTTGCCTCCTCCCCTTCCCTGCCAAAAGCTTTATTCATTCAATTCTTTTTCAACCTCAATTACTTCTCATTTAACAAATGGTTGATATAGCAGTGAAGCACTACAGTAAGAACAAAGGTTGGTGCTCCATTGCAATCTCTTCAGGGTAGAATTAAAGGCAAATTCTCTATCAGAGAAAGCCACCTCTCCTCGATTTTTCTGTCACTGCATTATTATTATACAGCTTGTCTCTGAAAGGAAAGCTCTCAGGGTGTCATGAACTCTCAGAGAATTTCTAGTCTACAATGCCTCTCAGTAAAAAAGGGAATGCTCCAGAGAGAAAATAACCTTTGTGTAAGGAAAGGTTTGTTCTGCAATATTGTCTGAGCATTGGCTTTTCAGGGAAGAAATGAGTCTTTGCATTTGCATTACCAGAGTGCAGAAACTGGTCCAAGAGAATATCACTCTGCGCAGCCCGAGCTATACTGCTCTCTTCCCTCTGATTGAGAGACAGAGAGACTTGAGCAGGATTAGGCAGTATATACAATCCCTACTCTATTGATACATGTCCACAGCAGAACACACACAATTGAATTCAGAAAACGTGATTCCTGTTCATTTCAAATGGTATTCTTCGACTGAAAAAAAGCCATGTCACTTGCAACATCTCTTTTCTGATCTTATTTGAAGGAATAATGGAAGAATATACTCCTAATTGCCTTTTCCCTCATTCCTCAATCATTCTCTCATATATTTTCCCCTGATTTAAAATACTTCAAATGCAGGCATAAATTCTTGCCCTTTGCTGGAACGTCTATAGCAGCAGTTTATGTCAGCAACAGGACAGCAACATTGTCATGGAGACAAATTAGAGATACTCCAAAAGAATCCGAAACCGTCTTGTCTAGAAAAAATAAAGACTGCTTATAGCAAGTATCATTCATACACATATAAATATACACAGGAACACACACATTCTGGCACAGGAAAGAACGGAGAACAGACAAAAGTGACAGATAATCTTAAAAAAGGGAGGAAATGAGGAGAGAGATTCCAAGCTGTGTGAATTGTTAAATGCCCACTGACATACATGGAACTCTGATAATTAATTTCTGTTAAGGATTTGTTTCTGAGAAATGAAAACCACTCTCAGCCTGCTCATATCCTGCTTTCCTGAATTGTTTTAATTACACAAAAATTTAGGTGATCTATTATTTTTATTTCACATAATTTTATGTATTCCACTGGTCATTCTAAATAATTATTTTTTTAAATTTGTTTTAAAGTGAAACACTTTCTTTATCCAAATGAGGCTAGAGAAACAGAATGTGGAAATGTAAAAGGAAGTTGAAATGGTTAATGCAAGAAATGACTTATAAATACATAGGGAAAAAATAAAGAACAGCAAAAGAAAAATAAATTTTATAGTATTCAGATTCAGGTTCAAGCTCAAAAAGAAGCATGATCAAAATGTATCATCCCTTGATAGTTACAGATTACTGAAGACAGTGGCACTTCCATATGCTTTTCTTAATACTGTTTACAAATTACATCCTTCCGGGAGTTGCAGAAATAAAAATTGTACTTCAAAGGCATGCACGTGGGTTATTAGCTAAAGCTAATGGCCACCATTCCCACATATCTGAAAGATTATTTTTTCCCCTGAAAGAAAAATAAAACTAAAAAAAATGGTATCATATTTGATGTTCTGCAAACATTTTAATAATACATAAAGTCTGAGTTAGAAAGGAAAACAACTCAAAACCAAATCAATAAAGTCTGTAATACTAAACAATTTCAGTTTACCCTCCAGTTACTCTATGTCAGTGTTTACTGCATGTTGTACAGACTACTTCACATACCTGCTTGCCTAGGATATTCTTAGGGCTGTGAATCCTTTAGATGTATCCCAAATGCTGAGATAACGCTATTTAATTCTCTGGAATAATAAACAATTAAAAAAAAACCCACTACTGCTGTCATTCAGTTATACTTAAAAATAGCACAGCTAAGCAGGTGGTGAGTAGTGATTACTGTGCTTGCTGTCACCGATTGACTGCAGATTGTGCATACAGCAAATCTATGCCAAGATATCTAGTTATTTTTGTTACTCATCTTCTCCCTTCCTACTCATCAACTTTACCTAAATGTGTTTTTCAGCTGTAACATGTTGAGTTTTACACTGTAGACTCTTAAAGGCAGGTATTATCACTCTAAACTTGGTTACTACCTGTGGAAAAGGTCTTAGACTGCAAGCTAAATTCCAGCCTAAGACTTTGGTAATCACTCAATGGCATCTTTGGAGACAGACTTGACCCGACAAGGTTAAATATGAGCAATAAGGGGTTAAGCTTTTTGGTTCCTGAAGACTTTTTGACAGTGCTAAACGCTGAAAAACACATTTAGGTGATGTTGAGAAAGGAGCAAGCTGCAGATTGTAAAATTTTAGGTTAGCCACTTGTTAAATTACCATCTATTTGTAAAATTATTTAAAGTTTGAATGATATGAAAGATGAAGATAGACATAAGTATACTGCAGTTACCTGCAGCATTTCACAGTTCATTTCCAGAATATTTTGGGTCTTGTACTCTATGGCTCTTTTGTATAAATGGTTAGTACTCCTGGCCAGCTCATCATGACAGTACTTCTCTAGTATGATGCAGTAGATATCATAAGAGGCTTTTAAAAAGGGATTGGGGGGGGGGGGGGGGGGGGGGGGGGGGGGAAGAAAACGTTTTCAAAACCATTGTCAAAATGAGGGTCCAGAAATCAATTTGTAATTATCTGCCAACACAAATCTAAAGGCTTTTCTGTGATAAGGGTGGTAATCCATAGGGCTGTAATGTGAATTATTTCAAAGAATAAAAGACTGATTTTCCTCATGACCTATATAGCTTTTAGTGAGCTTTAAAACAAAATTACATTTTATACTTCTCATGAATGGTTTTCTCCCCCCTCCTTCCCCCTTTAAAAATGCAGGGTTTTGTCCCATCTAGTAGGCTTTCAGCTTTAAATAGGACTCAGTTTTTTCCAATGTTGATACATTTTGTTCCACTGAAAGTGAAGGCTCTGGCTTTGCAAAAGAGCTGAAGCTTCCTCTGTACAAAGGCAACCCTTTCCAAAAGTTTAAAAGTAAACTACAAATTATATTATTGTGTTATTTTTACACAGAAGCTCAGCATTAGAATTATTTTTTTTCCAGAAATCTTTTAGCATAAAAATATGATAAATAAATATTTCACAAGGTACAAAACCATCAGGGAACAGCTTATCTGAGGTTAAAATGAAGTCAAATGAATATGAGGGAAAAAAATATAGGTTTGAGCATTTGCAACAAAATGAAAAAAAGACAAAGTGCAACATTTTCAAAGAGGGTGACGGCCATATACAGATTACTGTATTTATCACCTCAGCTCCTGTGGCCTCATGCCAACAGAGTGATTCTGGATGCAGCTGATCACAGGCAAAGCTTCTGATCATTCAGCAGTACTGAACATTGACTAAGATCTTGTAGATACAAACCCATGAAAGCTTCTGCATGGGATACCAGTTGCAACTTCCTTATGCGAAGTTGCCTCCACATGCTTTTACTTACAGTTGTTGCACGCTTAAAAATTGCTTTCCAGGAAAACACAGTAGTTTCAGTGTCAAAAACATTAAACTTATTATACCATTAATATTGTAGAGAGTATATCTCTACAGAACCATTTAATTTTTTGAAAGAATATTTGGTTCTGTTGGATTTATTCAGAGATTCAGAAGAATCAAGCATTACTTAAGTCTATCAGCCCAAAAGTGTTTTGGATCTTAGTAAGTAAGAGCTCCCTGGGATAATTGCATAATCCCACTCTTATTAAAAATAAACTGAATTCTCAGTTGAAGTACCTGCTGTAATGTATGTCAGGATACCTTTGCATTAGCAACCAGATCAAACTTTGGAAGTGTGATGGATTTCTTTACCAATCTAAGATTCTTAAAACTATTCCAAAATTAACTTAATTATTCTGGATTTTTAGGACAACTGTTTCTAAGAAATTTAAAAAAAATCAATTGACTTGGGTTTTTTTCTGCTGCTAATCAACTAACTTATGCAGTAACTACCATGGAAAATAAGGAATGTTCTCTGCTTTGGCTTCAGAAAAGGTTAGACAAGTAGTTCTTTCCTAGTACATCATTTGAAACTTTAAAAAATGGTTTTGTAGGTGAGATCTAGGTGAGATCTTTTCATTACTATATCTACCCATTTTTCTGAGACTTTTTTTGTAGTATATTCTTCCTGCTCAGAACACAACACATAATTTGTGCTTCGACCCTGTATGTTTGTACACTGCGTAGCATTTTAAGGCCATATTCAGAAGTCCTGCATGAGGCCTTTTAAAGAATAAATAAAAAAATACAGTGCCAACATCTCCCTGCCAGCTCTTCTGCAATTGGCAGGCACTGCTCATTTAATAACTTTACTCTTCACTAGAGAGTAAACCTGTCCCCATAAGCCATATGTCTTTTTCCAACATTTGTTTCACTTGAACTTATTTTCTGAAGGGACAGTAAAGTACATAATGTCACAACAACTTGCTAATGCTGCAAGCAAGGTTATCCAGTGTGTTCTCAAAATCTAAATGGTTTCTATCAGGTCAAAAAGGGTGAAAGAAAGCAAGGTGGAGATCAAAACTGTTTGATTCCTTCTTACTTCCCAGCTTAGTAAATTAATAGTAGGTTAACACAATAATAAAAGCACAGACTGGATGGTTTATCCAATCTGATGCAAAACTACCCAAGACTCTCTGGCAAACCCTTTTCTGCATTATGACTCTTTGGGAAATGTCATCTCCTGAACGCAAACAAGGGCAGCTCTGAAGATCCTCTAAGCTACACCACAGACAGCACAGCTGGCCCAGACATAAGGACATGGATCTACCTTCAGCACTTTGCCCTTCTCCCTGTTGTTTCAATCTGAACACAGCACCTGGTCTTTGGAACAGCCAAACATGGCTGAAGAGTCAAGTTCATAAAACTTGCATAAAAAACTCACAAGACGACAGAAGTAGAACTCACTGCACTGTTAATCAACTCTTATCTTTTAGGGGAAAAAAATGCAAATGTAACATCATTAAAAAAATGAAAACTTTTAATGAAAACAAGAATTACTCATACTGCTCCACAGAGGATAAAAGATCTCTCTTTGGATTCTACTCTAATCTAGTTTCAGGGTAATTGTTAAAGTGTTTGAAATATCTTATCTCTCCCTCCCCCCTGTTTATATTCTTGACTTCTTTAATGTACAGATTGCCTTTAATTTGGTTGATTGGGATGTTGGTTCTGTATGAGACTCCCATTCAACTCCCAGTTAAATAAGCATTTCCCAAGAAATAAACTTCTGTCCTCCCCCTTCCCCCACACCTTCAGCCCCAAATGCCTATCACAATACACGTGTCAAAGGCAATTTTATTGTCTTCTCCTCACCCCATCTTGCAGGCTCCTTCCTATAGATGTGCAAGAGAGTGCTGTCCTCAGACCCTGCTTGCTTCTCTGCTTATGGTGCAACTCTGCTCAAAAGAGCCGTCTTGCTCCAAATCACAGTGTTACAGCTTTTAGATCCTGTTTTGTTTCTCCATTTCCCTGATTCTCAGTGACTTTTCTGTGCTAAGTAGCTCAGATTTTCTCTTGATAAACAGTGCTTATCCTGCAGAATGAATCTTATGGCCTTTATGTAACTGCCTCATGTGCACATACTAAACTGTTTATACTATAAGGACATCACTATGAAATCTAGACTATAGTCTTGTTTAATTCAGTTACTTTTCTGAAGCTGTCACTCCTCTGTGCCTTTGAATAGCTCTGTATTTCTGCATTATTTTCCTGACTGCCTTGAACCAGGGAGTTCAAGGGAGCTGAATCTTATGTGCCTGTGGTGGGTTGACCTTGGCTGGATGCCAGGTGCCCACCAAGCCACTCTATCACTCCCCTCCTCTGCAGAGCTGATGGTGGTACTGGAGAAAATAAAGTAAGAACAAACTTGTGGGTCAAGATAAAGGCAGGTTAATGAAGAAATAGCAAAAGTCGCATGTACACAAGTAAAGGAAAACCAAAGATGTTACCCTCTACTTCCAAACAGTGGGCAATGTTAGGCCACTTCCCTAAAGTGCTTCAGTACATGCAGCAGTTGCTCCAGAAAACAAACGTCAAAAAATAGGTAATGTCCCCTCTTCCTCTGCCTTTCTCTTAGCTTTTCTATCTGAGCAGACATCATACGGTATGGAATATCCCTTTGGTCTGTTTGGGTCAACTGTCCTGGCTGTGTCCCCTCCCAGGATCTTGCCCACCCGCAGCCTACTGGTGTGTGTGTGGGGGAAGGTTGGAGAGACAGCCCTGATGCTGCGCGAGCGCTGCTCAGTAGCAGCCAAAACTGTTGTGTGATCACCACCCTTCTAGCCAGCAGTACAAGCACAGCGCTGTGAGGGCTGCTGTGGGGCTCAGCCAGACCAAATACAGTGTCCCAGCAAGAGACCAGTAGAAGTTTCTCAACTTATCAACAATTTACTCCAAGCATTTACCTCAATGCATAGCAGAAGCAATAAAGACAGCGTAACATACTTGAAAACATTTGTTCTTTTCTCTGGCTGTATCTGCCTCAGTAGGAAATGATCCCAACAATACAAAACAGAAAAGCCTGGTAGGTCTGAAAATGTATCTTACAGTTTGGGGTCAAAGTCTTTTTGGCTTTTTTTTCCTCACCAAGGTAATAGACAGTGTGTGGTAGCTCGGCATGTTTGGTTTGTCACTAACTTCTCACCTCCAACTCTCCAGTTCATAGTAAGAACAAAGCACAGGAACACAAAGGAGGATTCTGTCACAGGGATCATGGAGAAAGACCTGGTTTTCATCCCCTTTGTATACAACCACCCTTCTGATTACTGGCATTACGTTCAGTTCCTCTTCCCCTTTTTTAAGTCTCCACAGTATTGATTGGCACAATGGCTACAAAGAAGCTCATTCAATAAGGAAACAGACAACAGAAGAAAACTACTGATTATTAGAATAGAGGCTGTAATAATTACCAACGTTTGGCTGAAACTCATGTAGCAATACTTGAAGAGTCCATTGATTCCAGAGCGATTGCAAAAAGGTAAACTGTCAAACAACACCCAGCCAGCCTCACATTCAGCAGCATCTTCTGCACATCAACAGCACAATGCAATCCACCTTAGTCACGTAAATGGCAAACTCACAGTGATTCAACCCACCATAATCCTAATTCTTGCAACTGGACAATTCAAAAACAGTGTTTCTCTCCAAGTCCCAGTTGCAGGTCAGAAGCTTTGTCTTCCTATGGTTTTTATTATTCTTGGCCCAAACCACATAGTTCCCTCTATAACTCAGTTGCTCACAGTAATCCAGCCTGGCTCTCCACTGCACTGAAGTCACCAACAGCACACAGCAAGAGCTGAGAGGAGTTACAAGATCACAGGTCATTATGTGCTAAGATGATTCAGAGCATCCTTAGAAAAGGGCATGTAGCAAACAGCCTTACTCAAGTGTTGTATCTTACTGTTCTCCATCATCTCTCACCTTCTGCACTAGAACAGGTGTCTCCATGTACATATCTTTGCCAGCTTCACCTAATGATTATTCAAAGCTTTATATTCTTCCTCCAATGATACTAATAATACGTTTTGACAACTTGAACTCCCTGACAATTATCCTTTGGGGAATCAGAAGAACATCTTATTATTAGCTGGGAACATAACCTTGCAGAAAGTACAAAACCAGGATTGTCATCAGGCTGTTTCATTATGAAACATCTGATTGAGATCTCAAATAGGTACCAACAGGAGGGAATGCTGTTCACTGAATAATACCCAGGTATTAGTGACCTGGGTAGTGTGTCTGATAGCACCAGTGAGTATCTGTGGGCTTTTGGAACTTTACTGTTATGCCTTCTACCATTATTTGTTATACGGTTCTCTTAGATTCAGGCAAGGGGGAGGAACAATCTGTTGTTATGTGTTTAAACAATGTTCAACCCAAGAGGGTCCCATCTTCATGCAAAAATTAACTATTTACAGTAGCAGCAAAACTGTAACCTACCATTTCCTCCAGCATTTATAAGCTTATTTTTTCTTATTCTTTGCAAAGTTATGAACATTATCCTATCCATCTCAATAGGAAAACAGATAAAAGTGGTAAAATTCACTGTAAATAATGGTGGGGTTTTAATCTTATTTAGCCTTGTTGTTCTCTTGACTTCAAAAAAAAAAAATATTCACAATCACCTATTTTCCATTCATGTGCCTGCATGACTTTACATAATGAATAATGACAACTGATTTTTCATTTTTTCATTTTAATTATCTTAGATTCTGAAACAAAACTTTGAAATCAGTATTGTTTCAGTGGGGACTATGAAATCTTTTTACTGGTGAATGGTATCACCATAAAATGGTAAATTTCAGGTAGATATTTGAATATTGTCACAGGAAGACATTCCTCCTGTTAATCAAAGCCAGAGAGTAATCATAGTGGTTCACTAGTTTAACTGTTGTCAAATACTGCCATGCAAGAGTAACTGACTATGCAAATAACCACAGACACATGACCACATGACCCACACCCAGGTCACTGAAAATCTAATTGTACTGCATCAAATTTACCAGAAAATCACAAGGGCAATCACCAGGTGATCACTGGCCATACTAGAGTATGATCATTCTTTCTAATGACATCCCCAAGCCATACAGGACATTATCTGTTTTGCTCAATTTCCAGACACAATAGTTTAATCAATATTAATGCAATTTAGAGTTTAATGCTCCCTCATCCAAATGCTTTCTGTCCCCACTCCAACAATCAACAATCTCTTCTTTCCATCTCATTTGAAGCAGTGATTTTCTATCAGAGAGGTATAACATACCTGGGGTAATTCCTCAGTGCTACTGGAGCATATTACAGCATTAGATCTGTAAGACACCTAATGAGACAATTCCACATACTGAGAAAAAACCAAATATTGGAAAAGTAAAGCCCACACTTTATGGTACTGCTGTTAGCTTTGAGTGGGCAACAGTGACTACTCAAAAGGAAGCATAATTTGAATCTAGTGTCACCTTAGAACTTTTTGGAGACAGGGGCTCTGCTTAGCAAACATTCTGGAAAATATTTTACAGCAAACTGTTTTCCTATCCATTCGCCTAAGAAAAGCTATATGAGAAACCCTGGGAGCTCCAGCCTGCCAGCAGAGCACCAAGCAGTCCCTCCCAGCAATTATTCAATCCACAGGAACTGAAACCAAGGACTTCCAGTAGATGGTGCTTCTTAAGCCTCTGGGAATTCTAAAATAACGAGTTATATACAATTTATTTAGGAATGACCAAAATTTCCCTCTATACATCAATCCATATCCCCCAAGACAACACCTTTCGAATGTTAGAATTTCTCACAGATGAGAATTTCTGATATTTGAATAGTTCTACTCTAAATTTATTGTCCTGCTATTGGCTCTGGCCCAATACTTTTATATTATGACATTCTTTAATTTATTCCAAGTTAAGATAAAAAAGTGGCACATTTTGTCACACAATCTATTTCAGGGAAAATATTTTCAAAGACAATTTTAAACAATGACCAGTGCGAAGCTTAAATCCCTATCAGATTCTTACATTTCTCTGTATTTCTTCCCTTTCTTCCCATGTGCTTAACCCTCAAAAATTCACCTAATTTAGAAAAAGTTAGTAGGAAACAGCACAATATAGGCCCATTTCTCTTACATAATAATTTCTATTCTGGGCTTTTACCCTGTCCTCATATCACAAGATACCAATTCCTTTTGGAATAATGTTTTCTAGGTTTAGGGTTCTAAGATTATTGTGGTTTTCTTCCTTAAAAAGAATTTCAGTACCCTAATTGGCATTTCAAGAAAAATTCAAAATCCCACCTTTACTTTTATATGCATGCTTTGCTCTTTGGAACAGTACTAAAGCTACAAAAATTGAGGTCTGAAAATAGGAAATAAGAATGATCCATTGCACTCTTGTATGGAAAGCAATTTTGTTTTGAATTTGATCTTACTAGTAAATCTTTGAAAAAAATTTGGCATTGAGCAGTTCTTTCATCTAACAATGTACAATCTTGCAGAAAAGTCTGTGGAATGTTTCAAAGAACTTGTTTAGATAAATTTACTTTCTTGCTATGCCCGTGGGAGAAAAGAACCTTTTTTCCTGACACAGTTTTCTATAATTCAGTGTAAGGCATTGAAGCTCCCTCCTGCAAAATGGCATGCTACTTCTGAAAGGAGCTGGCACTCTTCACTCTGTTACCCTGTACCTTTCAGAAACAAGGTCTTGTTCAGTTCCAGTCATCTGAATTGGCCATAACTTCTCAGCTGAGGAAATAGATGTCTAGTTCTGAATTAAGATTGTAAACTAGTAAAATCTTATGTTTGTGTTTTCATGCAGTTAGATATTATCATGCATGCACTTAGACATACATGGGTGTAGAAGGAAAATTTGAATGCGACATCCACATTGGCAGTGCCCGATTACTTGTTGCTTGCACAGTTGTTGAATGAATGTGATGTTTTGCAGCTAATGTGATGTTCATTTGTTACTTCTTGTGAAGCCAGTCAGTTTTCCCACAGGTGTTGGGTTTTTTTTCCTTAAAATGTATTTATAAATAGCTGTGGAGAAATAATGTATATTGTACAATCATTTGTCTGAGAGTACCTTGACAAAATTCACTTGTGTCCCTTAAGGCAGATTAGATGAGCTACCATTTAATGGTATTGATGATGGATGCAGTAAACAGCTTTAGGCCTGGGAATATAATCTATGACTCCTAGAAACTGTTAGTGTAGCAAGAAGCTCATTTGCAGCATTTAGACAGCACTAATGATCAGTCTATGCCATGTAAATGGGAGGAAAGAGGTTGTGTTTTGGGATGCAGAACGTTCTGTGAGAAGTAAAAGGGCTATGCCTCTAATCAGAGCATCTCCCTGGTGAGCACTTCAGATCCACTATGGGCAGTGCAAAGGCTTGGATCAATTATCTAGTAATAACATTATAATCCTTGGAGATATGGACAGAAGAACACTTACCAGTTGCAAAACTTTTTCATCACTTTTCTAAAAAAAAAAACACCAACACCGCCCACACACACACCAACACCACTTTATCTTTTGGTCTCAGTATAATTCCTCCTAAATCTACTAGTTAAAATTCCTCCTTGTGCAAAGGGTGATATAAGGCTAATTTACCCCTCATTTCCCATTTGAAGGGCATTCACAGGAAAGCACCCAATGCTAGCCCAGTCATAGTGTGGTTTGATCTCTGAAGTCTCTAAATGGAGGACAACACTCCAGTCAGTTTTCCATGAAGTGTCCCAGATTTAAGCTAGCACGCTAATCTTTTTGTGGGCAGGATAACCAGGTAAGTGCAACAGCAGAATTTATCCCATAAACCTTGCGGCACAATAGCCTATTGCAGTCATGGTGAGATTCCATACAGCCTGCTGCTGCTTCCCACCCTGCCCTTCCTACTTGCCGCTCCAGGCAGAGCATCCTGTCCAGGTAAGCCTGCCTCAATTAAGCCTGAGCTTTAATTAAGAAGGAGATCAGGTGCTTTCCAGCTGTCATCTTCAGTCTATCATATTTGCCTTCCCTTGTTAAAAGCAGAGTATGACACTTTTTCGCCTTCATGGATCTCTGTCTCCATTCAGCCAGTACCAGTCTTGGCTCTCAAAGAACATAGGCTTTGCTAGAACTGCAAAGCAATTTTGTTGTAAAAGCAACCAGGATGCCACTGAGGCCTTGGGAAGAAGCTTTCTTCATTAAATCCATTTACAATTATAACTTCTTTGTAGAGCTACATTATTACCTCTTTGCCTACTGTAACGAGGTTAGTGCCCTTGGTGCTGAATCCCTGGGCCCCATCTCAACCGACAGCTGACGTGCCTGTATAATGCAGGCATCTTTCCTTACACGAGACAGGTTTTGTTCTCTGTTTAATATTTGATTTCTGTAACAGAGTGTGGAAGGACTTCTAAAAGCAAAATCCAGGTTGGGAGCTTTCTGTAACAACCATGGCCATAGTATTAATTTTATTTCTAAAAATTATTCTATATTCAAGATAAAATTCACAATTGCATTTACAAATTTTATAGACGTGCAATTTTTCCCCCTGTTTTTCCAGACAGGAGCTCTTATAGTCTTTAGCACAGATAGGTTTCCTTCAAAGCAGCATAATGTTCTTTACCACTTCCCTCTCACAATGACAGGTCATTTTGAACGCTTGCCCATCCCTGCCTGCCTGTATCTGATGCTCTTGACACGAGACACGCACATTTTAACAGAATTTCTAAAAGGGCTGCTTGAAAGAAAGGGTAACATGACAGAAAGAAAATGTTACTAAAAATCTTTCAAAGTACTCTTCATGTGAAAATCTGTTGTGTAGCCACACTGAATCTACGCATACTGTTATAGCTTCCAGTAAAAATGAAAAACAGAAGAGAAAGAAAAGATAAATCAGTTGGGGGGGGGGGGGGGGGGAAGTTTACAGAAGCCTGGAAGATAATATAACATTTATCTAAGAAAGTAATCACATTCTCTATTATTAAATATGTTATTGCACATCATGGAAAATAGTTTACATTGAAAATATTTTGAAATAAAAAATACATTATGCGGTTTCACTTCATGTATATTTTAGTGTTAAGAAAATGAAAGGAATAAAGCAATTTCTATGGATAATGTGGGAATGAAAAATAAGCTGTTAGATGGACTTTCAAAATATCACTAAATCAAAAAGTATCAAGCATAAAATAATTTTTATTACTGCTAGCAACAACTTTTATCATGAAAGCACTGGAAAATTATAGCCTTTTTTTTTTTTTTTTCATCTGTGATTAATATGTTGCCCTATGTGGGCTGGAATACAGTGCCTGTCTGATAGCATAAAGCAAACTGAACAGCTGATAAGGACAATGATTAAATAAGTATAATGGATTTTATACGGGTGTGGGAGGAATTTAGGAAGGAAAACTGTCCAAATTAAGTTTGTGTCAGTCACTGAAATCTATATTCTTCTTCTTGCGAAAGGTGTCTATCATCTTTAAAATCCAGAGGGGATCAAGGCATTGTACTCCACAGTGACATCTGTGCCTGAAACAGCGCACTCCTCTTTAGAGCCATGCTGGATTATTGGTTTAACGTTAAACAGACTCAGAAAGAAGGAAAAGATAAAAAGCAACAGCAACAAAACAACTCCTTTGTATATCATCTCAGTTTATCACTGATGGTCTCCCATTCAAGAATTGACTGAACTCAGCTTCAATAATTAACTTTTATATTTTTATTGGTCTGACCTATTCAGAATTATATCAAAACTCCAACCCACCAGAACAATTATGTTGCCTTTTCCATATTGGAAAAAAAGAGCCAATGCTGTTAAATCTTTTCCTGTCAGTGCAAGCTATTTTTAATATTCCATAGCATTTTTGGATTTTTTCTTTTCCCCCCTTTAAGAAATCACAACACATTTTGGTTTTGACATACTGCTCAATACTTAACAAGAATCTCACCAGAAAATAAATCCATAGTTGTTTTCATGACAGCAAATTACATGCCAAAGCGTGACATTTAAATGTTGAATTTTAATGGCTTGTCAGCAGAAGTGAAATGCATTTAAAAAAATTAATACGTGAGAGAACAATGTGTCTGTCTATAAAATAATTCTGTTCATAGTAGACATGAATGGTAAATACAGTGTCAAATGTATTCTATTCCTCAAAGCACATCTTCATTTAGTAAGAAAGGAGCTATACGAATAGGGGTTAAATTCTTCTCTCCTGCTGGCACAGCATATGTCTGCTGCAGTCATACAGGTCGGGAAACTCCTACCAGTATCCATTTCCAGGAGGTTTCCTCGTGCAGGGCAATTTTAGCAAAGGCAATAAAAGGTGAACTGGGCAGCTTGGGGAGCAGGAGGAGTGTCCACTGACTCTCACAAGCTCTCAGTTATGACTGCCACCCACTTGCCGCCTCTCTTTTTCCTTGGACTGTAGGCAGTGACAACACTGATTTTCAGAGAATAAATTCAAGAAATGATTGACCAAAAATATTCTAATTACATTTAGTCACATGCAAGCATTTCGTCCCTGCTGTTTACCTTAAACATATCCATCAACAATTTTTTCACTTGCTACCAATAAGCACTTATATTATGCAAAATGTGGATATTTAACATAAAATAGCAGTAAGGAGAATTCCCCTTTCACCTTGCAATTACAACAATATAAATAATGATACTATTTCAGTGTTCTTGCTTACATATAAGGTCCCTTAGGATCTTTGGATTACACAGTAATGGTCTATAAAGGAAGTGTGACAGGTGGTATGGACATACTCGTACGATAATATATACCCTCAGATTAGGGAAAATTTGACAACATTGTGAAGAATCAGGTTGTTGACAACATGTTGGAATCTGAGAAAACAGAAAGTCAACTGCTGAGAAATGCCGATTTGTATAGATTGGTCAAAATAATCTATGTCTATACTTTGATGGGAACCAATTTAATTCTCTTCATTTAGGGAAGGAAATAAATGGGAAGCTTCTCTACATGCAGCTGCAGACAAAAAACAAATGCTGAGGAGCACAGGAAAGCGGTTACTAGTCCTAAAACATTAAACTGTCTGAATGCACTCACTGAAATGCTCTGAGCAGTTTTGCCCTGCTTGTCAAAAACCAAAGGAAGAACACCAGACAATGAGAATGATTAAAGAAATAGAAAGCTTGTTTATGAAGAAAGATTGGAATAGCTTTTCTTAGCCATGTATGCCTTCACACTGGAAGCATCTATTCCTTTACGCCTGGAGCCTTCATTCCTTCAGGTACATGTCCCACCTTTACAGAAATAGCAACTCTCTTCAAGTATTCTTTGCTGCTTTCTCCTGAAATTCTGTCCCATTCTCCTTATGTCACCAGAGGTAATACCCCAGTATCTATATTTCTCACTTTTACTTATTCTTTTCATTCTTTTAAAATTATATTCATCCTCTTTCAGCTGCCTCCCTGCATCTTGTGGCTGGTTTCAAAATACCTGCATATCACCCAAACCACTGAATGGTCTCTCCCTCTGTAGGGGTATTCACTTGGAAATCTCTCCTTGAGCGAGCCACATATTTCTACAAAGTTCATAGATACTGAATGTATTTGAGACCTTGCCTTTCCGTCAAATTAGCCAAAAAAATCAGAAATTATTGAAAGACTGAACTGAATTAATGCAATGGGCAGGCAGTGCCCATCCTTACAATGTTTCATTAAAAAACAAACAAACAAACAAACAAGCACAACAACAACAAAACAAAACAACAACAACAACAAAAAAAAAAAACAAATTAAAAAGCCCAACAAAAAACTCACATCAGGTAAATAAATAAATGAAAGAGACTCACTGACACCTGACTTCATGGAGAACCTGGTAGGAGCCTAATATTAGGTATTTGATTGAGTAAACACAAAAATATCCAAAGTTCTATCAGACAGGAGCAACAGACTTCCCTTGTAACATACAAGAGCGCTATCCTGCAGCACTGTTCCACTACTAGTTAACACAGGAGGGGGAAAATGTCCTAATTATAGAGTCTACAGAACGTCCAATGTCTCCTTCATGTATCTTGTCCTGGCACTGACAGAAATAAGATACAGACTTAGATAAACCGATAAGGAACAGGAATTTTCCCACCTTCTTGGACAATGAAAGTACACAGATTTATGCAAACCAGTCAATTTCTCTGCTCCATGTGCAATCTGCGTTCTTATCCCATGTAGAGAAAATTTTTTTCCTAACACTTTCACAGAGCCATTCCTTCCTCCATAGAAAGTTTCATGTGACTTCTAACAGACTATCAACATTAGAGGCTAAGACCTCACTCACAAAACAATTAATGCATGGGAAATAGTAAAGCATAAATCCTTAAAGGCCTTGACAAAATGCCTCCATCTATGGACAAATCAGTTCAGCTCCTATGCCTGTTCAACCCCTGTCCTTTATACTTTAGAAGAAAGGCTGACACATCAGAAACTTAGTTTTTCTACAAGAAACCATTTTTCTACAAGTACATCAGCTACTACAAAAATCAGATTACCTCCCCCTCTGAAGCATGCATCACTCAAACTGGTATTAACTTAACTTCTTTCATACTGCCCAAACCATATGACAATAAGTAACTTCAGATAACCTGCAGTAAATCTAAGCTGTTTTGTCCAGAGATTAAAGAGTTGCATTCTTGCCATCATCACTCTAAAACATCTGTTCTTCTAACAGATGTTATCTTGACACTCACCCTTATGATGATGATAACTTTTATTTAGTTAGTTTCAAGGTGTATTTTTAAAGGAGACCAGCACTAGAGCTGCCTTATTCAACTTTTTAAAGTCATGGATATTTGTGGATGGGACACTGAAGTTTTGTACTCAGAATACTGTAACTCTCTGTCTCTCTTCAGAGCTACAGGCTTCACTTCCACTGCTGGCCTTGAAAAGCCAGCTAAAAAAAGGTGGCACTAAGATCATTTCCATTGCATGGCAATGAAATTAAATGCCTTTAATCAGTCTTTAGAAGAGATGAAATGAGATTTAAATTAGATTTAGTATTTGCAGCTAAAAATATTTTGGTCTGTGAATCAATCCTCAGCCAATTAGTTAGCAACATATAAATCTTATTTCTAAAAAAACATGTGCAAACATGTTACAAAATTAGGCAAATGAAAACTCTTTATACTGCCAGTTTTCTAACTGAAAAGGAGACTTCTCAAATCATTCTGAATATTTATATACTGAACTTTTAGAAATACTCAGACTGGAGACCATGTTCCACAAGGCATAATGTACACAAGTCATTTGTAAAGTCTGTTATTTAAAGAGTACAACTATTGGGCAGAATTGTTGAAAGCAACATTGTCTAATTAAACAGCAGTGACCTGACAGAAATGTCTTCACTACCACTTTGGCCTCAATAATTTAGAGAACCTCCCATCGAACGGTAACATAAATAGATGCAGTTCAGTGGTGACAGTGAAGGGTTGTCAATACAGTGACATTAGCATGCACTTTTGATTTTCTCCAACTCAACATTATTAAACACTTAGCTTAATAAACTGAAACAATGTTACTACTGTAAGTGATAATATCAAGATACTGGGTGAAGGGAATCCATAACAGAATGATAATGCGGCTGCAGTATTGAATTTTCACCATTAAAATACCCAGGTAAGTCCTCAGTTTTCTCCTGGACTTTCAATGGAAGGAAGAATTAGCCTAAAACTCCAGGTATATCCTAATGATTTCCTTTCACCAATCATTTGGAAAGTACAGAAGTGACTGAACTGGGAAAAGTGCCTTCATATGTATCAGACTTCAGGTATCTAACATTCTTGCCTAAAGCTGTATTCTCAAGTCTTGACAGAGTGAATTGTTCATGCAAAGACGTACCACCCTTCCCTCAGTTCCGCAGGGCTCCTGCCACAGCAAAATTACTGTCTATATACTGACTCATACTGTTTCATAGTTTCCGTATGCTGTACTGTGCTCTTTAAGGGTCCATCTGTTGTCTCTTAACTCACAGGTTCTCTAGAAGCTGTCTGTACTGATTCTATAGTATAGTAACCAAAACAAAGTCCACAAGCAGAGCTTCTAAGTACTGGCCTAATACCGTAGAGTTTGGTTAAAAGAATCAGAATTCAGTGTTTTGGAACTTGATTGTTCATTTTGTGCTCACCTTTAACATAAAAAAAAAAAAAAAAAAAAAAAAAAAAAAGATCTGCCTAATCTGTAGGTACAGAAAGCTGCTTTATTTTTCACAATTGTTTTCACCACAGAAATGGAAGTACTATAAAGATATATATACTGAATAAGTAACTATCTTTAACTGTATCCTTTAAGAGAAAAAGGACTATAAAAATGTTGTTCTTAGAGGCAAGCTTTCCTCAATCTAAATCAGCAGCCCTACATCACGTATTACCTTCCTGAACTCAGAGATCATATATTTGATGCCAGACAGCTTTTCGTATTTCTTTTTTTGTTTTTTCTATACTGTTTTTGAAACAACCTTTCCTTTATTCTTTCTTTTTATATTTAACACAGAAAAGACTATTCTGTTTCATGCAGAGGAAGAAAATACCCTTACTGTAACAATCAATATAATTAACCTGTTATCCTACTTTTGGTATTTACATTCCTCTCCAGAATTAATTCAAGTAACCTTTGTTACCGTATCAACAGCCCTCACATCAAAGTGGAAGCAAGAGACCTTATTTATTTATTTTTAAATCAGATCTGTGCTCCCAGTTGGTAAAACTGAGGAACAGAGTAACAGTTCTTCATCACATTTTGGAAGGTGTTTTGACCTGCATGTTATTGCCAATACTGCCAGTGTCAGCGCACAAGTGACAAAAATAGCAGCAATATCTTTTTATTGATACTGTATTCACTTTATACCCCAATGTTAAATTTATAGTTTTCCCTAGAGGACTGATATCATATTCACATCGCCAACATTACAGCTGTATGAGAGCTGCTTTTTAGAGCCAATATCAATCACACCATATGTTGTCCGGAAAAGCAGATAGCACAAACAGATCACCTTACCCTCTGACCTGGAGAATTAGAGTTTAATTATGAACACAGGCTCCACCTCCTTTGTTTTCAGTTGTGCAGTAGCACAAAAGAGTTTATAAATATTCAGAAATTATTGCTTTGACCTACTCTGTGCTTCACACCACCACGACCACCACCCAATTCTTCTGATACTGGTTCTTTTAACAGTACAGAGAGATTTTACTTCTGTCCTGAAGCTGTATCTCCTCTAGCTTTTGATCCAACAGCAGTGGACATTTCCCAGCAAGCATTAGGCCATTTGTAAAGGCCTTTTTAAAGTCAGTCCTGTTTTATAATGCCCAAGGGAAACTGTTATCAAAGCAGCATTCTCTACCTCTGTGCCATTATGCTAAAACCAGCTTGGTGAAAATGGAAAGCTTAGACTTCACAGTCTCAGCAAGCACACAACAAAATTGATGAACTGAAAGAACACTAAAGTGTTCAGATCCCTGTGTCACTACTGGTTTCCTGTAAAATTTCAGCTAATCACTAAGGTCCATGACCAAAAATATATTTAAGCATCTTATATAAGTAGGAGACTTGCCACTGAAATCAATGAATATATAAACATTTACATATCTGTGAACCTGACCCTTTAATCCTTCCATGTCCTATCTGTAAAATGAGGTTAACATTAATTCTGTATCTACCAAAGATAGAGAACACAAATACCGACAATGAAAAGGTGTTCAGATTTCACTGTAACAGAAAACCAAACAAACCCAAAGTTTAAATGGGAGAAAGCCTTAAATCAAAGGAGGGAGGGAAACACAGATGGACTCAGTGGTGTGCTCGTGTGTTAGTCTTAAGCGTAAACCTTCGAAGATGCAAAGGAAGGATTCTAACTTCAATAGTGCCTTTAACTTATTGCTGCATTTCTGGAATATGCTGCCCTGAATCCCCCTGCAGAGGCAGGCAGTATATGATACTGCAGATGCTGAACCTTTTAAGTTTCTGACAGTTATGATTTTTTCATAAATTGTAACATTAAGCCCAACCACTCTGTTTCATGTTTATGCTGCCTCATTTAGATGAACCTGCTTCTTCAACAGGAACACAGAAGCAAAACAGTCAACCTAATTCTATTTTGCATTATTTGCCTGGCAACATGTTTTTAGGAGATCCTGGAATGTTTTTGAGGTCTGTGAGAATAAGGGAGAGATGCTTAACAATCCTCCTCAGGCCAAATAGATACCCGGGCATCTTCCATCAAGATGTGTATGCTCTGCTGTGGACAGCATCAAGGGCATTGATGCCACCTTCTCCATCATTTCTCTCCGCAGAGCTGAGGTAGAGTATGCCAGCAGCAAGTCCTGTTCTTTAGCTGGCTCAGCTTCAAAAATTCATACAGCAAAACTCAGATGAAAATACTTCTACAAAAGTACCTGATACAATTTATGCATACTACATGTATCCAGGTTTCTAGAGAGTTACTGGATAACCAAAAGTATCTTAAAAAAGCATCTTGTCCAAAATAACACCCCATAGCAACGATCACAAACAGAATATATGTAAGGAAGAAGCAGCAAGCCCAGATCCTGCTAAACTGTTTTGAGGCAGCATCTCGTGTACACTGGCACACTTTTCTGGCAGGATCACAACACTACTTCTCTGTTAATATTAGACTTTCAACATAATTCTTGCTGAGCACCAGCCTTGACACTGCTTCTGTATAGAAAGAAAAAAAAGCATACAGAAAACGAAAAAATAATCCAACTTTTTTTGTGTAGTAAAAAATCCTTTTTTTTTATTCTATAGTAATAAAAATTCACCATAGAATGTTAAAAATGAAACATGATCCCACAGATAGAAAAGGGAGATTGGGCCAACAGCAGTGTTTCAGTGCAGCCAGAATTTGATACTAATTAACAGCAATGTAAGAAATTAAAGGGTAAATGGACCTATTAGATGATCTACTAAGTATACTGTCCATAAAGAAACAGCTTGTCTAACAGTCAAATGATGTATCATATGGCGTAGTCACTCTGAATCCCAAAGCTGTCCATCTTCAGAAGCTGTAGCGTTTCTTAGTGAAAAATCAGCCAAGACACAGATTTCAAGGCAGATGGAACATAGCTTCCAGGAACTCAGTTTGCAAAAGATTAAGGGGCAAATAACTGGGTCCCTTCCACAGCTGGATCACAGTTAATCTTGGGGTGCCAAGACAGGATTCTAAATGGATCCATGGCAGATTCGGCTTTGCTCTTAAACTTTCCTGTACATTTCTGCAACATCATTTCAGCAAAATCCTTTCTTTTGTTTCCCTACTCAAACCAGAGGGTGCTGATGTTTTCCTTTTCCATTAAAGGCACAAATGCATGATGTATGAAAAATTCATCATGAGAATTGGTGGCGATACAGCCAAAGTAAGAAAACAGAAGATACGATGGAAGTATCTATACGATATCCCAAAAAGCGAGGACAGGACAGTAGCCCAATGGCCTTTTACTGTGAAAACCTAAAGCAGGCCTCCTATAAAACGTATCATAGCATGCATATCGTCACTTACAAATATGACATCAAGAAACCAGTTAGCTTCATTTATTAGAAAACTAATCTCTACTCCCATTAGGATAAAAATACTAGATCCAGGTTTCATTTATACCATACTCCAGGAATTACAATTAAGGAGAAAGTGTCCTCTGATGGAGGTGGCAAAGTAGTAGCATGCTCTCCCTGGGCTCTGGCACCAGTGCAACGTTTGTCCTTGCAAATGCAAGAACTTTTTCCAATTGTGGCTCTACTTCAAAATAACTCAGGCTCCTTTAAAGCATGCCAAGGGGTGTTCTCAGCCAGCTTTGGAAGCCCTGGCCAAAAGAAGAAACTATTAACTATTGCAGAAGTTATTTTAAGGAAAAACAGGACAGCCATCCCAGAAATCTGCTGTATCATTTTCTTGAGAGAACTTGAGTCATTATGACTAATAAGGATTTTTTGCTTGAGGAAAGACAATATTCCAAAAAAAAGTTTCTAATATTCATGGACTGAATTTCAGAAAGAGACTGAATCTTACTGATCTACAAAGGACCTTTAAGGGAGCAATGCCTGCCCTGAAAAGCTGCAATTATTCCTCATCTTCCCTTCTATTTCATCATAGACCATGGCTTCTTCACTGTAACATTAGTATTTACTTGTTGCATGTATTACAAATAGTTTTTCCTTAATTATATACAAGAACTGTGAAGTCCCTAAACCACAGAATCAGAAGTTGTACAAGGGGAAAACTTACATTGTACTTTCTCAGTATCTTACACTTCTTCCCTATATCCTTAAACATCTGCTACCAATCACTGTCAGAGCAGGATGTTCAGCTAGATGAATCATCTGAGTGAGCTAATACTGCACTTCATCATTTATCAGCCCAGAACACTGGGTTTTTACACCTATCCAGACTTGCTAGTTGGTTAAAGCAGACAATTGTTTCTGGATTTTTTTCTTTCAGTCTGCAGAAATATGCTAGCAAAACGAATGGCTTGAAGGGAAGGGCAGGAACAAATGTAAAAAGTCAAAACAGTGTTTTGCTGCCATGGTGTAATAAAAATAAAAGCTTACTTTAGACAAAGCTCAGCTTGTAACCAAAAAAGCTAGTTACATGATGGGACTGTGCTTTTTATGTCTTCCAGGTATCACCTGACAAAGTATTCACCTCACTTTGCCAATATGTGAAAACAAGTGGGATTCTGTTTTGCACCCCATGTGAAGTAGGGAAGCAAAAGAGAAATGAGTCATCCAAACAGCTCAAAGACTCTCTTTGAATAGCCCTACTACAGTTCAAGTTCACAATGCTCAATATGAGAAACACTGGATGTAATGGTGGACAATTGAAGCAAATAGCCAAAGTCCCAATGACCCTTCATCTTTAACTTGCAAACAAAGCAAATAGATACAGAGATTAATGACAATTATTACTGAGGTTGAGAATGTAATTTTCACAATTCTAAAGCTACAAGTTACAAAATATTGACTAGCACAAAGAGCCATGTAACCCAAACTTGTGGTGTATAAGACCAATCCAGATGGAGTGAATACGGTTCACTCATGGTATGTGGTCCAATTACAGTAAACCCACTGATAAAAATTAGCGTCCTTCCAACACCGCAGCCTATGAACATATACACACTCTGCAATGATTGACTTTTTATTGCCTAATTAACTTGGTGAGAGAAAGTTGAGCAATTCCGCAGCCTGGAGATGAAGGATCCTCTTTAATTTGATCTAAAGTTCCTTAAATCTCTTACTTACAGGAGCTCTAGTAGGCATTTCACAAATCTTAAAGAATGTAAGCAACACTTGTGCAACAATGGACTGTACTCAATATAAGAACTAAACCTAGAAACACTGAACTTAAATCCATTAATCAGCATCCCAGCAAAGTAGGTAATGACACTGATGGTTGATTTTTCTCTATGTATCTGTGATTCAACCCCAGACTGATAATTTTTCTTTCACAAGTAGACACAGACACCTGATGAATCCTCCAAAAATTGAAAGAGCACATGGAAAATCTAAGATTAGTCAGAGTACTGAGTAATACAGCAAGCACCACCACAAAGAAAATTCTAAGTTTGCACTATCATTTATAACAGGGATAATAGCCTGAGGATGTTTTCTCCCATCTCAGAACTGGTGACACTACTCTCAGGGTTCCTGTATTTTGGTTAAATTCTCCTTTGTGGGATTCAGTGTCCTGCAGTGCAAAAATCAATATGCATGCTCTACCTGCTGCTTGGTCTTTATTGCATTGCTAAAGTTGCAGCATCTGTGCAGGGTGATGATGGATGTTTTGGAAACTCTTATAAGAGGTTATAAATGTTCTGACTCTTATAAAAAGTTTCACCTTGGTTTCTGACATCGTGCCTGATTTTCATACCTAGAATTACTTGTAAAAGCAACTCACTAACTTACCTAAGTACACTGTCAAGGATGTAGTCAGCTCATCAGATCTTTACATTTGTCAAATTATTTATGCAGATAAAACACTTAAAAAAGAAATCAGATTTTAAAAAAAGCTTTTAAAATAGATAAAATAATATCAGTGAAAATAAATAAAGGAAAGCTATTACACTTATACCTTGTTCTTAATGCAAACACTGTCCTTAATACCACTAGTCCTCAGTAGCACAATAACAAACAGTCATTATTGATTTAATAATAAGCTGCTTCCCAGAACGAATATTGTTACACTTCTGCAAGAAGTTTCATTTTAAAGGAAGAGTTTGTTGGCCTATTGCTCAGTCATCCATGTGGGAAAACAAGAGACTTAATTATCGTCCTTTGATCTCTCAAGTCCTAGGTAGTTGTACCATCATAAAATTCAGTCTGGAAAACCTAGTTCACCCAAGCCTTTCAATGGGTTAGCACAAATCCTCCAGAAAATCAGTACATTTGGGTTTTGTTTTTTTCAGGCATGCTTTGATTTCACAGTCCTAGGCTTGTACTTCTGAGTACTTTTCTTCTATTTTCTTAATCCTTGAAACAGAAAAATGAAAACAAAAAGAAACATCTCAGAATACTCCTGTATGACAAAATGTAGAAAAAACAATCCCATTTCCTTCGCAGCACCACCCACCCTCAACTGTAACTTGCTCAGTAAAACAGCAGGGAAGTGAAAGCCTCTAAAATGGCAGGTTTTATTATAAAAATTGATGCTTTCAGTAACTTTAGCAAAGAGTGACTAACATAGAAATCAAGATGGATGCTGCATTTTGAAATTAATGAAATAGTTTCAAATAAGGACATTCCAGACCTACTTCTGTTGTAAGAGGGAAAATATTGCAGTTTGACTATTTCAACAGATATCTTACCACAGCATTTGTGACATTTATAAAGGTACAATAGCTTCCCCCCCGAAAAGACAAATGTTCTGAAAGACACAGGTCAATCTACTGCATTTAAACTATTGTTTAAAGAAAATGGAAAATAATACTACATGATGGAGTTACCAGAAAATAAAAGACATGTAAATAGGTTTGTCTTGCCCTAAAGAGAAGTGGTGAAGTATAAAACAACAGAAACTTTAAGATCACAAGAATATTCTCAAGGCTAAAGGTTGAGTAACTTCCAATGAAGATGAGTTCATACTATCAGTTGTCAGGCAAGGGCCTGTACCATGACCTGTCAAACTAAAGTTCAAGATAAAACCAGGACCTATTCTAGTATGAGTTACATTAAAAAGTTTATGCCAAAATAACACAGCAGGATTAGAAATTGCCTGAGTGCTTGCTATTCAACAAAGGTCAGAATTTGAGCACTGATTAGTTTATGCTGCTTCATGGATAGCTGATGGGTACCCAGAGGATATCAGAAAAATAATTAAAATGTTGCAAGAGTATGGGCCAGAGAAACTGCAGCAAAGGCTATTTTGTTTCAGTGACCTTGGCACTGGGAATTTGAAATTGTTTCTCAGGTTCTGTTCAGTATGTATGATATTAAAGCTGTACCAGAAGCTACTTACTTACCCTTAAAGTACAACTGAACTCCTCTAAACACCTCTCTGCAGGGCCTGGAACTTGGTTGAACTTAATATTGTATTTAGTGAGACACAAAAGACAAAACTCACGTGACTAAATGGAAGAGCAGAGGCAATCAGCCACAGACTCCCTAGTCAATGGAGAGCTAAGTAACATGGTCAGTGAAATCTAGGATACAATTCACTTTATCCTACAGTTGTCTAAGTTACACAGATAAATCACACCCTAAAAGTGCCTGTTGGTCTTTTATTTACAAAGACAGCCCCAGCATATGGAGGTTGTGGAGTCACAGCTGTGTGAGACAGATGCCATCCACACAACCAGAGCACATGTTTTCAGTTCAGCAACAGCAGAGTCAAGGCGAGGTGGCAAAGCGCTTGAAGCACCATCTTGGGACTCACTGTCATTAAGAATGGGATGGAATAGAGGGGGGGAATGGGGGGGGAGGGGATTAATAGTTTTGCAACGTTGCAACCCTTTAAATATATTTTTTTAGTCAATATGGCCCCCCATAGAGCAAATTTAAACCTGCTGTCAACAAACTTCCTAAGAACAACTGAAATAACATCTCCATCCATACATGTGCTGGCATTACCAGAACATGGTTCACCTGCTTACCCATTGAGCAAACCTGCATAAGGGAAAAGATCTACTTAAGAGGAGACAGTAGACTTGTGCTAGAGCTTGCTGCTTTTTTTTTTTTTTTAATGATTAGCTGCTGGCCTAAGAATGAGAGATGAACATCATCTCTTCTTTAAGTTCAAAGGAGAGGAATTAGTCATAAGGAACCTGGGATGAGGCGAAGGGCAGAATCCCAGACAGAAGAAAAGTGAACAGAACAGCAGAGAGAAGGGCAAGGTCATGTGCAAGAAATATTTGAGACAGATATTTGTACATCTCCTTAGGTCATCACTCCCCACAGAGAAAAATAGGGTGGATTTTATAAAAAAAAAAATAATGAGCCATTAGTTTTAGAACCAGTGTTTGTATGTTCACAGATTTTTATATACTAATTTTGATACTGAAGGTATGTTTTTAAGACAACCCAGTAAGATGTCAGTAACACTTTACTATTAATGCTTAGCTAAGCCTTCAAATAAAATTTTTAGCATAACGCAGGAAGGTTATCTGTTGGTTCCTAAAGCAGAAGAATGCAGTAGTAAAGATGAAACAATAAAATTATTCAGAAAGATTCCAGCAGAACAGTTAAGTGACCAATTTTATCTAAAATCTTACCGAAACGTGAAGTGGGATTTCTTATATACTAAGTGCTAAAGTTGAGCATTTAATTAGACTGTCAAATCTAGGAGGACCAGAAGTAGATTAAACTTTGGATACTTATACATAGTGATCAGACACTGCAGTGCAAAGGAAGGATTAGATGGTCATAACTAATCTAAGTTTTAATTAAAATTTAAAAGCAGACAGGTTTTGCACTGCCCACAAGGGAGAAAAAGCTGTGTTCCAGTGCGATGCATTGAAGTGTATTTTTCTCATTTCTGAATTGAATTTTGTATCCAGTCTTTCTAGTGTTATTCTCAGCTTAAAGAAAATACTCCCATTTTAAGCAACCCACACTGAGGGCCACATTCCTTTTTTATTTATTGACTGGTGGAATTACCTCACAAGTTAATAAGATGGTAGTAAGAAGTTTTCAGTGTTGATGAACATTTCAATTTTAAATTTAAATTCAGTGTATGGCTCTCTAAGCATTCACTGCCCTCTGCTCAAGCCTACAGGCAGTGTCTGAACAAAGTTCACTTTGATGGAAGGGAAGAATATTCTAAAATTGTCTCTCCCACATAAATGCAAAAAAATGCTAATGCTCGATCTTGTAGAGAGTTTCCAATGAAGACTGGTGGTAATGTTGGAGCTATAACTCAGAACATAAGATAATGCATCTTTCTTCCTATTGTAGGGCTGATTGACTTATTCATCATGATTTCATTAGATGGTGAGTTCAACCCTTCTTCTATGTTTCCAATTAATTTCTGACTTCTGTAAAAGTATTCATTATTCATAAATATTTTATGAAGTGTTTAGGTGAACAATTTTAAACCTAATGAATTTTTTAATCTCTGTTTCTTTTTCCACTTGGAGTGACTGGCCCAAGTCACATAGAACTGACCTTAGCAAATACTTTCAGTGCATGGTGATACTCATTAAAGTTAGTATATGTACAGTTTTATTATAAAGTCATAAACCTCTTAGGTTAGAAATTTATTGGTGATGAATATCAAATATTGTTTGAAGAGCCTAAATATTATTCTTTACAGAGGAAAAGTCCAAACCTTTAAAATTTTGCCTTTTTTAGAAGAAAACCTACAAGAGACACCAGGAGGAGATTGAGGGGAAGAGGCCCAAGGGGCCACTTAGCACAAGTACTTTGCACTAACTCTCCTCCCAGATAAGAAGAGGTTGATGGAAAAGCCGGTAGGAGCTGCAAGCAACCTGGAGGAGATGGTGGGGTCACGGGCCTGACAGTGAGGATTGCTGTCTAGCAACTACCCCAGAGAAAAGTGAAACAAAGATTCAGCAGGTCTCTGTGTGCTGAGTAACCGGCTGAGGTCTCCACAGGAACAAACAGCCAGCTGCTTCTGTGGAGAGGCAAGGGCAAGTGGGCAACAGCAGGGTGGCCCCACGGAGGCAGGGATGCAGCAATTCCAGCTAATATTTTGGGGGCAGAAAAAGTGGGAGATGAAAGAAAGTGTCTTTTTCTTTTGGAATTATATCTTGCTTATATATTTCTACTGCTGCTTAAATGGGAAATTAGGAATTTTACAGAGAACAGACCTATCTCATGGGGAGTTGCAAAGAGAAAAGGTATGCAACTGAACAAAATAACTGACCTTTTGATCATGTAGAGTTTTGAATAAGGAGGGATTTTTTTACATTGTTTTGCAGCTAGTATTAAATCCCTCTAACATCTTGAATGTGACTATTAGCTGGATGGCTGCTAAAACCTAGTAACTACAAACAGAATGAAAACCTCAATGTTTGACACTATTGAATGTCACTAACTGTAACATTATCAGAAGTGAACATAGCTTGGTTACAGTCTACCTGGAAAGACCTTAAACTCATCAAACTATTCAAAAAAGCTGAGCTGGAATGCTTAAGTCTTTTTATTTGCTTACTCTCCTGCTACTGAGGAAGGGGTAGAGTGGGAAAGAAAGCATCTGTACAAAATGCATAAGCAACTCTGAGCAATGAAGAAAAGTAATGCTCCAAACTCAGTACTTAAATTCAAAGAATAATTTATGAAAGAGGTGATGTGGTCCAAGGAGTGCCTTTTGGTTTGCTTTCCTGGCATACTAAAAAATAATAAAATAGAAGTGATTTTATTAGCCTATATTGGGCTACATTAGGAGAATAGACAGCACTTAAAGGAGAGTATTACCCTTCTCTACTCAGCAGCAGTGTGGGCACATCTAGATTACTGTGTCCATTTTTTGACACAATTTCTTGAACAGGGGTTCAGTAAAGAAACTGACACTGTAGAAAGTCCACCAGAGGGTTACCAAGCTGGTTGTGTCATACGACCAGCAAGAAGAGATGGCACAGGGGCTACTTTTGTGTTGTGAAGAAGCGACTACGAGTGGACCTTAGCCAGCAGCAATGCAGCCTACAGCAGCATAGAGGGTAGTTTAAAACACAACAGAGTCAAATTCATCTTACTTTTGACTGATAATAAAACAAGGAACAAAAGCCACAAGATGTAGTGTGGGAGGATTATGTTGCACATGGCAAGAACCTTCTCTCAGGGGCTAGCCAAACAGGTCAAACTTCGGGTAAAACACAAAGATTTTAAAATTCCATTCCTTGGAAGTTTTCAAGACTCAGGCAGGCAATCTGATACAGTTTCCAGTTATCCTGCTTTTAGACAGAGACTGAACTAGATAACTCCCAGATGTCCACCTAATCAGCACTTCCATGATTCCTCTAAGCATTTCTATGTATTTAACATTAATTATTTGACCTGTAGTTGTTAAATTTTTCACATAAGGACAACACCAAAGGAAATTGTAAATTTGAAATTTGTAATATACCCTAACAATTTCTCAGAAAGTCTTTTTCACTATGGACAGATATGTAATATTGCATATTGGTCATTTGCCATGAAGGAAATCAACCAGCAGCTCCTAATGAGGACCAATGTGGAATTTAAAGTTTGCAAAAAATACTCCATCAAAAGATGTCATCTTGCAAATATAGCAATAAATGGCAACATAATAGCTCCTTGAAAAATTGGGGGGGGGGGGGGGAGGCGCGGAGGGGATCTTTTCGCAAAACATGTATTCATTGGAATATCTCAGCAAATGCAAACTGCCTGGAAACTCACAAAGCTTAATACCCAAGACATCATACAAGTTGCAGTCAGTTTCAAGTTGTGCAATTGTGCTTGTACAGAAACAACCGTGGGTCACATCTGTGACTAAGTGTGACCTTCCTTCCATTCCTTTACTCCTACAACTAACAGAGACTTTTTTTCACCATGGTTATTTCTTAACATTTGAGCACAGCAAAGACATTCCAATGTGTTATAAACCAGGCACTTACTGTGAGAAAAAAATTAATACAAAACATGATTAAATAAAACTCAGTGATTATGGAATTAAATTCTTGGGTAAGGTTAACATATCTTTATCATTTGTAGATTGTTCTATATTTTTACCATGTTCATTGTGCCATCAATTAAGTCAATCAGTGTGATGGTATCTCTAAGGGTAAGTAGCTCCCTCAAGGGCCAGATTTGGGACACTGACTCAGATCAGTTGCTGCTTGTCAGCTAGCTGGAGCCTGACAGAGAAAAAAAATCTACAGTCCCTCTTCCCCCACCTATTGCCTTTTTAGTCAACTCCTTTCATTACAAAAAAGTTTCTTAGCACCCTGAGCCCAAGTTTCTGGACCAACCCTCTCAAGCTCAGAAGAGCAGCTATGCTATTCCCTTGTATTGCATGCTCTCCCCCTGCCTGATATCACACTCCCTGCACTTTTCTGCAGTATCTGTGTCCCCTCTCCATGCATCTTAGATACCTTTTTTGGCCTATCAGCTGGGTAAAATGCAGGTTGAGTCTGACCAGCTCCAAAACACAAAAATAATGCATTGGCTGTAATGTGTATGCAAGAGCCAGCTGCTTCTGAACAAATGGGTAACAGCTGATTTTAGCCCAGCAGTGACACTAATGCTCTTTTGCTCCTCTACATAGCTAGTGATTTTCTAGAAAAGCATTTCATGATATTTATTACACAAGAAAAGCTCAAGTCTGGTCAAATACTGTTTAAACTGGGGACAGATGAAAAACTACTAGAAGGGAAAGTGATAGATGCACAGAGAGTGTTACCATCTCTAACAGCATTTTTTTATCAGACGAGAAAAAAGTAATAGAACAGCAAACGTGAAGGAGCACCTGAAGATAAACCAGCTTTCTCGGAATGTATCAGACTAGAGGATGCTCAGACAGGAATTTTTCCTCTTCACAAAAGCAAGTGGAGCTATAAAAACCTAAAAGGAAGGAACAGGTCAGTTTCTAAAATGTTGCAGACTCAGCAACCTTATACTTACTGAGTCAGATATTTTGTGTTGTTGGGTAGCTCACAGGTAAAATAAGGAAAAGAATGTCAATTTTTTGACCATGCTAAAGAAATGTGAAAATACTGCATTCAAAAAACCCCACAGAAACCCCAAAATGGGGCCAAGAATAAGAAAGTCATTTGATAGCTGTTTGACATACGCTAAGTCAGAGGAAGATTATTTAAAGTCTTCCTAAAAGATCTGAGACACTTCAGTTAAATATGCTGTGCAATGCTTAATTAGAAACCAAACGGCAATGGGAATAAAAGATTAAAAATTAGGGGAAAGTCCTTTTTGCCATTTTAAGACTATGAGAAGCTTCAAAAGAGAAACTGAGCAATTGACAAGTGTTTGGGGGATGGTATGATTTTATTATCATGAACTGCACTGTTGATCCATGACCATACACATATATAAGCAAAACAAAACAGGAGAACCTGTGAAATACAGTGAGTATATGCTAAGAATCAGCATGAAAGAAAACACAAGTGGAACTGAAAAAGAGATTTAATATCAGCCAGCCTTTGGCAGAAACTGCTACATTTATCAGAAGCATTCTGACAAAGCCATAAGATAAAGAATGAAAACATCTTAAGCGAAAAGTGTGCGTGTGTGTGTGTGTGTGTGTGTGTATATATTCTGTAGAGCAAAGGAGAAAAAAAATTGTAGGAATTCATACTGATTACTAAAACAAATTAAAGCTTCAAATCATACCATGGTGTACTGTGAGGGACCTGATCTCCCTATTGAGGTTCTGTATGAATAAAATTAAAATCATGATTTTCAAAAAGTAAGCCTAAATGTTTCAGAATTTAATGTCCTTTTATAAAACTAAAAATACGTCAAGCATTAGGTGTCATTAAGTGTTGATATATTAAAAGAATGTGAGGCCATGTAGATAGAGATAAAAGCTGCAGACAGACAAATGTAATGAATACAGAAATAGAAAAGGAAAACAAATTCCCTAGTAATAAACAAGTAAGGAAGAAAACACTAGTAGTGCAATGATAAAAAAATAGTCTTATGTTGAATATGTAAATATATTATAATTAAGGACACAAAACAGCATAATTAGGTTGGATATGCTATACTGTTACTCACAATTTCCAAGAGTAGCATTATTGGAGAACACAGCAGCTAAAGAAGTAATCTCATGCTTGAGCTGACATTTGCTGACATTCCAAGTATAGGAACAACTGTCAATGAACTGCAATTTGATTGTTGTGTGTTCGAGTGTGTTTTAAAAACATATTGTGTACCCACACCACTTGAAGCTTAGTGTATTCCCAGACCAAGGTCCTGTGGAACGTGTTAATTTTTTTAAAGAATGACCTAAGAGAGTAAGAATGATGTTCCAAGCCACATGTGACATTATTAGAGCAACAAGTTAATGAATAACCCAAATCCAAAGACTTTTTGTTGTTGAGCTGTTGCTCAGTTTAATGCTGAGAACAAGGCCATCCAGGGAAGCCTGGTGACCTTGCTCAGTGCTGTCCAACAGGAACAAGAAAAGACTTCTTTAGTTTTTTTCCAGAGAGGGAGGAAACAGAGGCAGTCTCCAAATTTCAAAGACAAGAAAAAGAACAAACTGTGGAAGAACCAGCACAGAAAACTTCATGGAAAAGACTAAGCATTAATGCACAGGTTAAGATCCATGAGGTGCCACAGAGATCTTCAAAACAAAGGAGGCAAGGCAGGAATTGATCGACAGCCTTTGGTATTTGCATTATATTATCACTATTTTCTTCGCTTCCTTTGGAAGAACTTTAAAGTTATCTGGGCCACAAAGAATTTAATATTTCCTGGTCTTAGTCAGCAATCGTCACTGCTGTTTGACAGAAACATGACACAAAGGAGACATGCAGACCATTTCTGCTTTCTATCAAGCATACTAGTTAATGTGTTATCTTATCAAAAACACAAGTAAAAGCTCTGATTGATCATTCTTTTTAAACAAAAGGAATATGATGCTATTGGGATGACATACATATCTTCCAGAAAAGCAATACTGAAATGATACAAGATCAAAAAGATTTACACAACAGTTATGGATGCAGATAAAATTAAATATATATTTTAAAAGTTTTCTTCTATAATTTCTAATATCTTTCCCCAAATACATAGGATCTGCTTTGCTCCTATAATAAATTTTTGTAATGAAAACACATTTTTCATAAATACCAATTTCCTGAAAAGAACATTTTTCACAAATGTCTTATATGGCAAAGAGGAAGGCAACATCATGCCAGATTATGTCTGGTAAGCAAAGCATCCATACAAGAAACCAAACAGAAAAAAAAAACAACTGTATTTTTTTGTTCTGTGCTGTGCAACACACAGGTGTTCAAAAATTATTTCAAAATGTATTCTTTCTGCTTTATAAATAAATCTTTTTGGTTTTGCTGAAACTCATTCTTAGTTTTCTGAAGTTCTATTTAGGTCTTTAAGGACCAAAAAATTTCAGTGGTGCTTTAGCACTTAATACAGGCAAGAATTTCTTTTCAGTGCATTACTGTCCATTGAGCCACAAAGTTAAGGCAGCATGACAGTGATACCAGCAGAAGGTAAGTATGTCCAGTCCCGGCTGAGTTCCTCCAGTGTAGCATGTCATGGGGTTTATGCTTCAATTCCTGGCTTCAGCACCGTCTAGGAGAAGAATTTGCTCCATACACAGATGTCTGGACCCAGCTGATACCCAGGAAATTTGATGTAAATGCACTGCTCTTTTCAAATATACTTTTTTTTCCTAAAGGCCAAAAAAAGAGTTCGCCTTCCTTTATATCAATATTTGAATTCAAAGAAAAACCTGCTGTCTCCCACCTCTCCTGGTTTCAGCTTTCTATATACTTCCATAATGATGTGATAATCACCTTGCAAATATGTGCAAGAACTGCATTATTCCTTTTAAGTTTATTTCAAAACTGAGCTTATAAAGGTTTACTTTCAAGTCCGTTACCTTTGTTGTAGTAACAAATGATACTTTTCCTTGAAAAATAGTCCTGACTGAAATATTTAGCAACCCTTTCGTAATTCATGCTGCATGTGACAAGTCACATCCATTTCAATTTTCAAGTTAACTGATTGTAAATCATTTTATTTTTTAAAACAAATTTGCTGTAAGAGTATAAAATTATTTTTAGCAAAGTTATATTAATCACCTTACACTTAACTGCTTAGAATTAATTTAGCACAAGTATTTTTTTCCTCCCTGTCAAGAGCTTCCTGGGTTGCAAAGAAAACAAACAAGAGGAAAAAGGTGCTATTTTTTTTCAAATAGTCTGTAAATCTGTTGCCTATTTTCACAGCCCATGAGCCTCTCCTGAACATCTTGCTGACCTGAGCTACATGAATTTAAAAAGTCTATCCTATATCCTATTCTTTTCGGTTCTTTTAATAACACTGTCGATATTTAAATGTCTTTAAGCGGGACTTTCTTCATAATAATGTGAAACTTTCTTTGAAAGTAAAGTTTTGAACAAGAAAGTGTTACAGCAAAAATTAAGTAGCAACAAACATACTCAAGAATCTTTTAGTAATGACTCCAACTTACTAAAAACAAAAAAACATCTATCTGATTTTTTTTTTGTCATACTCATGCTGCATGGTTCCTGCAGTAAAGTGTCAACAGCTGCAACTTTGTTAATATTTAAGTGAACCATGAGACAGAAGCTAAACTACTGATTATTAGCTAACATGCTTTGTTTCTAATACACAGTGTTATGTCAAACTGTGCTAGAAATAGTGTCCACAGGGCATATAGCAAACACAAGAACATGACTTCCAGTTCAAGACAACCATATGCCGCCAAGCACGTAACACTGAGAAAGTATGAACGCTGTAAAATGTTTCTGTATGCTTGAACTTTCTTTATATTTTTTCCCTAAACAGGCACAGTGGCCACGCCCAGAGGCAGAATTCTAAGTCAGATGGGCATTTCTTGTGACTCTGAGCGAACACACTTCTTCTGATACCTTTAAGAAGTGTGTCCTCCAGGCTCCATCTCTGAGCTCTTTTGTCAATAACGCTCACTGCTATGGCAGCTGCGCTTTCACAGACTTAGTACCATGTTATCACCTAGTCTGAATTACTAGTTGGAAACTATTCTATAAAACTAACATAAGTCCTTCTTGGAGTAAACAAGTTGAGAAATACTACTGTTCTCTTTTATGATTGCTTATGCTACTATTTCAAGTATCATTTATGCATTACTGCTTGAGTTATAATGTACCATGATTAGTCCTTCTATCCCAATTTCTGTACTTCTAGTCTTATAGGTAAATAATCAGTGTGAAACTGTTTCCACAGGCTTGCTAAGAATCTTAGTGATGCGATCATTTTGTCTTCACAGTAATATTGTTGGGACAAGAAAAGAAAACATTTTATAATCTATTTAATCCATTTAAGTAAAAAAAAAATAATAATTGTGCATTTCAGGTCAAACAGGAAAGTGCATAGATGATTTATCATTGTTGGTATATTCCAAGAAGTGTCTTCTCCCAAGCTGGACAAGAGGACGTAGAAGACCAGCCGTAGGGATAAGTATTTCCATTTCCTTCAGGCACTGCTTATTCACCCCTCCATCCTGATACTTCATTTCCTTTTTCCACTGATTTAGTCCTATCTAAACAGCATCCTTTTTATTGTCCTGTTTATCAATGAGAAATGTTTCAAGCCCTCATAAATTATGAATTATAGCACTACCAACTTCAGAAAGTGATTCATCATGTTTCAGCAACTATGGGAAGTGCTTTTCCCATATGGTCACATTTATAAAGTGAATCTTCAGAAAATCTTCGTGAAGAGTATTTAGAAAGATTTGATTGACTCAAGGACAGTGTGAGTGAAAATGCCGTTAACAAGGGTATTTGAATGCTAACAGATCATTTCTTTGTAGGAAACTATCTAATGTTCCAAGGCATTCATTTCTATCACCTACTAGTAGATAATGTAGACAAAGATAGACTCAATGTGTAAAGAAGACATAATAACTATATCATTATGAAACCTGAATTCAATTTTAGTCAAAGTCCTTTATTAAACAGATTACCATCAGTTGTGTCACTCATCTAAGCCTCTGTCGTATGCTTCCCTATTGTAGTAAACATTTCAAGCTGGCAGAATCACAAATTATATTTGCCATACATATCATGTTGTCCTTTGTTTTACAGCACCTGACCATACAAACCTCCATTTAGACCATGATTCAAACATAAGCATCACTTAGAAGTGATCAGCAAACAGGAAAGAAAGAGGATGTAAATTTTATGAGGCTTTCTATGGATTATTATTTTTAATTCTGTGGAAATAGATGTCAACAGACTATTGCTAGAAAGAAAGAGGTGATTAGTAATACTACAAGACAACATCAGAAAGGAAACAAAAAAGAAAAAACAAGTCACATTAGAAAAATAAATAAATAAGAACCTAGTTAACAAGTCAATAACCTCCAAAATATCTGGTCCTTAACTGTATATGCATCTAATAAAAATAGAAAGTATTCAATATAGACTTTACTAATAAAGTTTTGTTTATTATAGGACCTACTATATAGTCTTTCAAAAGAAAATTGTCCTGCAGTTTACAAAAAGGAGAGATGAGATGCTGTCCCCTATCCTTTCCAGGGAAGGTGAGTATCACCATGTGGAGTTAGTCAGTATCTTGTGGAGCAGACAAGAATGGAATACTACAAAGGAAATAAGACTTCTGAAAAAATTAAGCCCTTTCTTGAGGTTACCTGAAACATTTGTGTGGTCTTGACATCTTGCTTATCCACACTGCAGAAGTGGTCATAGTGGTTTGCACACAATTTACAGGAGGAAACTGTGCAAGTGACCACCACAGCCAAAAAACATGACCTAAGGTCTAGGTGTATTACATCTGATAGCACTAGCAAAGAGCAGAGTCTTCTTTTAGCAATCTGATGTCAGTAATCCATTAATCTGATAGACTGTATTGATTCTACTCCTTCCATATTTCTGTCCTCACTAAACAGTTCAGAATTTAAGGATACTGAGGGGAAAAAAAAAAAAAGTGATTTTATCACATCAATCACTTGAACAAGAGCATTCAAACATTCTGTTATCTTTTACAGACATATTTAGGATTCCCTTCACTGGGATACCCACAGGCCACAAAAAATGCTTACAAAAGTTTTATATCAGTTCAAAGCATATACACATTTGTGTATGCACCTCTAAATGTCATGTCTAAGAAACGATAAAAGCTAAAGTGTTTTCATTCTCCACCACAGTTTCATTCTCTGTGTTCTTTGTCATTGTCTTGCTATGAAAAAGTAGGAGACAAGTCCAAGTTTCAAGGCCTAAGTTTCCTTCAAAGACGGAATACTGCAGTTTATTGCAACAGGCACATCCAGGGAGGTGGGTTGCTCATGACAGATCCTAGGAAGGGTTGGTTTATTGATCAGAGAAGCATTTAGTAGGGGGAAGTCACATCAGTTGTGTGGAATTAACTAAAAACTTATGGTAGTCAGGGAAATGGAGACAGGTAAGCAACTTTTGAGATGACCTGGGGTATCATACCAGCCTCTGAATGTGCCCCTCCAGCAGGGCATGGGTCTCCTGCACGTCTCTCACCTCTGACATCCCCATGGAGGAAGCTTTACATGTATAGGACTCACCACTGATATTCAGGCAATGTAAATGAGTGCTGACCGTCCATGATCAATTTATGATATGATCAATTTAGATATCAATTTAGCTGTCTTATTGCGATGAATCTGCCCCCCTTCTTTACTACATTCAAACATAAAGCAGATACTAGCTTTTCTGCTTGTACAATGTTACCCTGATGAAATAGTATTTTCATAAATTTGCTTGCATAACTTAGCCTTTAGAAAATGACAAGTTAAAGAGCCACAAGTACTATTCACATGTAACTAAATCAGTCAGGAGTTACTACAATCAAGTTTTTATGAGTTTGCTTCATGTGGATGGGCTGCTGGAAAGGAAATAAATCTCTGAAAATTTTGTTGATCCTCTAAATAAGTGGTTTCCAAACTAGAAGTCCAGCCCCTAAGTATAGACATGAACTCACAAGTAATCAATTTTTTCTAGTAATTAAACTAGCATCATGCTAATATAACATTACTAGTTTGTAATTGAAATTGGAAGTGGAAAATATTTAGGAACAAACCTCCACACAAATGACGCAAATGCAAAATTAACCATTCCAAAAGTCCTCTTGGAACAATTTAGATTACAAAGATCTCCTGGTCCAGCAGCTATTCTAACAGCTTTATTTCATGTGTAAGTACCTAGAAAGTTCATTCACCTTTTTTGGCTTTCACTTTATGCAAGTTTTGGTTTGTTAGTTCAAGTTATGCCATTCAGAAGCTCTAACATCCTTTCTGGCTTTAGAAAAAGCACAAAAATTAACTTCAGAAAACCAAATAAAAATTAAAAGAAACAGAGTAGATGCAGCTTGTAATGAAATCAGAGCAGTTCTGCTTATCTGAATTAATTTGAAAGTTAAGAACTGTTTCTACCTAACTGTAAGTTGTGTGTTTTCTGCCCGTGCACCCTAAACTATGCTCTGGTGCAAAAGTATACGTGGTAAATTATTTTCCTTTCCTGCCGATTTATTTATATGACACCAGCATTCATAGACACTAAACTTTCATTGTACAGAGTGTCAGTCACAGACATGCACTACAAAGGGAAGAAGCACGTCTCCTGAAATTGCTTCACCAAGTCCTTGTCGCAGATTCAGTGAGTCAGGCGGCTTTATACTTGTATAAAGTCTGCACTACTGGGCCTGAAAGGCACCGTGTTTGGAAACTTCTGAAGACATCACCTCAGAGGGAGCACAAGATAATTGTAACGCAGCACAACTAACCCTACTCCAGTTTTTACTATACCTCTGTGTGAGAGCTTCTCCAGGATGATCCTTAGGCGCTGAAGAACAGGAGGTGAAATGTCATATTTATATATGTCTACTACTGGCACTCGCTGACATCGCCCAAATATTCCATCTGCAGGAGAGAGAAGAAGAAAAGGAAAAATATAGACTTTGTTTTTTGAGAGGAAGAAATGCGTGATAAGATGCGCATTTCCAATATATGCTAATTATATACTGAGGGAATCTTTTAAAAGACATTTTAAAAAGCTATCAAAGGACTACTGAAGTCATGAGACAGTGTATTTTCTATCAAAATAAATAAATACTGGAAAGAATATTAGTTGGAGGAAGATTCTACTGTACAAGTTATGCATACAGTTTATTTTATAAATTTCTGATTTCTGCCTCCCAAGTCTTTTAATGTAAGACTTCTTTACTGACAATTCAGTGGGAAAAGTCTTAATGTTCGGTGCCTACTATGTTGCAGATGAAAAGTGCAGCATCCAGAAATATAAATATTAATTTTCAGAAACTATGAGGATTTGCTGAAACATTTTTAATGCAGGCACTGTGTGTTAGGCATTGGTAAATGAGAACTGAATCCGTAATGGCTAGTAAAAGCTCATTTCAAGAAGTACCCTCTAATGAATGCAATAAAAGAAAGCTGCTCACAGAACAATGAGATATTAATGTGGCCTAATTTATTTAGCTCCATTCCATTTGTCTAAAATGACAGACTCTTCTCATCAATGTCTTTTCAAATCACACCTTCTAATTAATTTAGCTTCTTATTAGTCTTTATTTAGAAAATTGTTCATTTTGAGACAAGCTTCCTGTGTATGTGTGGGAGGAACAGGGAGTTCAAACTTTCAAATTACCTTTCTCTCTTTCATACAAAAGACTAATTCAGAGCCTAGGTGCTTCACATGCAATCTGACCATCTGCAATCCTAGGCCTCTGAGAAAGAACGTGGTTTCATTTATTGTTCAAAACAGTTCTCTTCTATATAGTGATCCAAAGGAAGCAATTTAAATGCAACAAGTTTAATTAGCAAAATATTCTACTGCAGTACTAGATTTAACACGGTAATTACGTCTGCTCTGATATTACCTCTGCGCTCAAAAAGGATAGCTACATCAGATTAGCAGAAAATAACAGTACGTATTAATTTGCAAATGTCCATTACTTTCTCTGCTACTTCACAGACCTAAAAGATTACAAATGGGAACTACTGGCCCAGCTGTTCACTAAACACAAATAATGGCATAAAAGAAAATAAACCAATCTAGGATGCAGAAAAAAAGGGTATTATTAGCCTTCAGTCTTAAACACAAATACCTCATTGAAATTAGGCAACTTTTTCTTTCTTTGGCTTTCCAATCCTCCTGTCACTTACAACTGCCAAATTAAATTAATCCAAATTAAAAACTTACCTCTGAGTCTAATTCTGTTATTGGAAACTAGGTTTAATTTAGAAACCACAGACACAGAATTGGTTTGGTTTTCTGCCGAATAATGTATAAAGCAGCCTAACAGCAGATTAAAATATTTATCTCCATTTAAAAACCTGTTGCAGTTGGAAACAAGCAAGGTATATTAATAGCAGTCACTTGTAAATGGATGGATAACAGGAATAAATAAGGTCTTGATTCAGAAAGGAACAGAAGAACATTTCAGTGTTTAAGAGCAAGACCATTCAAAATGAAGCATAATTTGAACTCGCCAGATCCATTTCAGAATACCACCATTAGTGGCTACAAATAATTAGGACAAAATTATATAAGCAACTAATACTGCATTTAGAGTTCAGAAAAGCATACACATTTGGCATACTTTATTTTGTATTAGGTATCATTTAAAGATATCACCACAGATGCAAAAGTTGATTCACTAACAAACTCTAAAAGAGCCCTAAACTTTTTTTCTAAAACCAGAGTTCACAGAAACCTTTAGCCTACCGCCTTTCAATAGAACAAAACCTATTTAAAGCCTAAAATTAACAATTAGCACATGAGTTCAAGCTGCATTACACAATCTATCCAAAAACACTGGGACTGCTTAGGGAGAAACTGCAAGTTACTTTGGCTTTTGTATTTGAAATATGGGCATAATAAGCTTTGAAGAGTCTGCAATCACAAATAGTGCTCTGCTTTGCTAAATGCAGTACTAGGAGAGTGGAGAAGGAGTAGTATGCCCCAAGGAGTGGTTGGCAAATGCCATCTCTAAAGTACAGAGGATCTTTATAGTGGGGATTATAGCTGGACTGGAGTTGTGCAAACAGTAGATTTCATAGCTCGGTTCAGTAGCATTTTTTTAAAAAGTAGGAATTTTCCTAGGTTTTTCTATTTCTGGAGATGCCGGGGTTTGTTTGGTTAGAGTTGGTTAGTTTGGTTATGGGTTTTGGTTTGGTTTGGGGGGTTTTTTTTGGTTTTTGTTTTCTTTTGTTTTGTTTTTTATTGCAAGGTTTCTGTGGCAAGATTTAAAACATAAAAAATTAAATTTAGGTTAAGCATTCAATTTTCAGAGTACCTTTTAATTAAACTTCAAGTTACATAGATCATGGAAAAAAAACAGGCAAGGAGGAGCCATTGTACAAAAAATACATTTGCAAAAGTTCCCCTAGTTTTTCTTTCCAATAAATTTATTTAGCAGATGTAGCCCTAATTCAGAAATGGCTTTAGTCCAGCATAAACATAATTTTCACTTAAGGTACAGCTGATGTTTAAAAGCTGTCCAGCTTAGTCTGCCATGAACTATCCAGAACCACTGTGATCTTTACAGTGAGTAAATACACGGCATACCTTTCCAGACCAGGTGCACCCACCTTCAGCACAGGGCAATGTGTGGCTGTTGCAGTGTATCAGTCGGTGTCTCAGCACCCTGTCATGCACCCATTTGATCTCTAATAGCCTCCAACAAGCAAATTGCCCAAATTTGTCAGGAAGCAAAAAGGAAAATGGAAAATGGAAAAGCCACCCAGATTCTACAGTAAATGTCATATGGCAGAGGAAGTTCAAAGCATGAGTGATGCTTTAATAACTGCCATCCACTGCCTATAGCTGTTAAGAGTGTGTTCATACTGAACTTTGATTAAAATTGTATTCGGAGAAGGAACGTAATATGCAAAAGACATCTGCTCTTTACACATGCACAGAATGAGGGAAGGTTGAGACAACCGATCAATATACACATATGGTTGCTATTAAAGTGCTATCATTTGCTAACCGTTAGCAAAAAGGAGTATCTGAAATTTCCATAGTAATATCTTAAAAGTTATACTTAGACCTGGAAACATCTGCGTTAACAGCATGGTGATGTTGACTTTTAGATGGCTTCTACATTTGTTTCCATAGAAGAGACTAAAACAGAAGAATAATATACCCAAGGAGACAGCAAGATGCTTCTATTTGGCCGTTTTGCTAATAGGTTTAATATTAGAGAAAGAATACAAGCATAAATTTGTCCAAGCTGCTATTTAAAATCTTGAATTTTGACAAATATATATTGCAAAGTTAGATGCCAAGATTAAAAGACAGAAATTTAACTTAACCAAGGTGCCCAGTAAGATCTCAAATAATGGCAGATGAACCTCTTTTATTAAAGACAACACCCCGGAGCACAGAACATCTATTTACACTGAATATTTATCAACTTCTAGTGAAAAAATTACAACTGATAGATTAAACCATGAACAAGTCAAAATACAAGTTCTAGAAGGGTGATTTTTGAGAGAGGTTTAGAAGCAAACAGAGAAGTCCCATCTTCATTCGTTATTTTTGCCTACTTGCCATGAATTAGTAGATATTTATGACCTCTATTACCTACTGAGGAAGGAAGCATCATGTTGCATTCATGACATCTAGGTACTGAATTGATTAAAAGGAGAACACAACAAACTGCAGTTTAAAACAGTTTTGAAGAGTTGATTGCACCAGCAGGTTCACTTGCTAAGTTAGACAGACATCACATGCTTGACGGATACTGAAAAGTCTATGGAAATTTGCACTGAAGGGACCTTGAAGGGACTATTTGTGGGCAGCTGATATATTCAATTATTTTAAAATAGTGTTTCCTAATTAAAAAAAACAACAAAAAAACCAACCCCAAAAACCAACCCAAAACCCCAAACCCAACCAACCAAACAAAAAAAACCCCACCCCAGCGTATACTAAGCTATCCTTGGCTACAGAAAAATATCCCATCCTGGAATCACTAAGTATGGCTAATCCAACAACAGAAACTAAGGTGTTTTGGATAACACCAGCTAAAAAAAAAGAATGATTTTGTGTTGAGTATTTTGCTACTGGGCAAAGCTATGAGGACTGGTAGAGACACTGGAGTTTGTCTGCAGGCTGATGAAAACTTGATAGATGTAAATTAAAAGACTGTGTTCTGCAGTAATTAATTATTTAGACCTACATGCAGTGAAATTTTCACATGGCGCTGACAAGTGACCTTTGAAAGGAGCCTTCAAGAGATGCTTTGAAGCACCTGGTTCTGCTCTTCAAACTTCCTGCAGCAGCCAGAAAGGCAGTGGCTCTCTGGATGGTGGTACGCGCACAGGTGGGTCAACCAACACTTCATCTTCCTTGCCCTAACAACCTGACAACTGTTGAAATAACATAAAGTAGAGCTTTGTATAAAATAAAGTTTTGCCCCATACTGCAGGTGTTGTGCTATGTTCCTGTGTTGTAAACCAGAAAGTCCACGGACCCAGCGGTGTGTCAAACAGCACCTGCTGCCACCTTTGACTGTATCGTTTGTGCTCCTGCAGTTAATCAGGGAGCTTCCTCTCATGTTTCTGCAGTTTGCAGTGGGCACCATTCTGCAGCAGTTTAACCTCCTGGAACAAAAGGATTCTTTCTTCTCACTGAGTATGGGCATTGCTTCACACTCCTTCCCCCAGCTTCTAGTTTAAGGTGCTGTAAGGTCCAAGAGTAGTTTAGGACTAATGAAAAGGCCAGTACTTGAGGTCTCGTAAGCCACAGTTAGAGCCCCAGTTGCCTACCAGGAAGCCTGAATCATTTTCCAATGGGAAACGCAATATTTGCATCTCAAAAGTCTCATGATACTGGACTTCAAGGTCCACAGATGTTAAATGTTTTAAGAAGTACGAAGCAGGTTATTGAAGTATTTTACTCTTCTCTCCCTGCTACTCCCCTCCAGTATGGTGCTTGTTTTCAAAATCCCTTTTAAAAATTTTAAAATTAAAAATTAAGTGTTGCAGTTCCTTGAAGAGGACATCGAGCTGCATACCGGCAGGCTTATTTCCAAAGATACAGTCCACAGACCCACATTCAACATTTACAAGTAAGCTCTTCAGCAAACAGCATATTTTTCATATTCCATTTATTTAAAAAGATTTGTTCATAATTTATGCATCTACTTTCAAATTCTCTTTACAGAGACCACAGAGAGAGAAAGCGTGCAACTGCGGCTTCCGCAGCGCCGTTTCTCCTGCCGTGTTCTGCAGACGTTACCTCAGCGCTTTCAGGCAGCAAACGCTCACAGACCAGCCTCACGCACCGCGGCCGCTCCGCCGCGAGCTCCCAGCACTTTGGCGCCTTTTTTTCCCGCCCACGCCCGGGCAGCCGCCTGTGAGCGGTAATGACGCCACCTAGCGGTCACCGCCGCCGCGCCCTGCCGTGGGCCCCCCGGCCACCCTGCCCTTACCGGCCCCGGGCGGCTGCTACGTGCCTGGGAGTTTGTGAGGCAGTTGTTTAGAATTAAGAAATACCACACGAAAATAAAATTTATAAAAGGCCAGGATGTTTGTTTTTAGAAGGGATGCGTTATTACAAGTGAGCAAAGTAGCGTGTGGATTGCTTGAAACAGAGTCAGTGGTGGCATTTGCTGCTGCTGGCGTGTAAGGCACAGCACATTATGCAACAAAAATACATTCTCAACCGTAAGTAAAACACAAAACACGTTTTTTTGTCGATTTATGTGGTAGATTTAGTAGAAACACCAGAAGAAGAAAACAGCAAGAATGTAAAATACACTAACCTTGGGGGAAGAAAAAATTAATCCCACAAGAAAATACCATGCCATGGACGCTCTTACTAACAGTGCAGTAAATACACTCTTCCTCAGCTACTAAATAAACTGCTCCCTGGAAGGCAAAGGCAACTTTTTAAGTTCTGCTGAAAGCCAGACCACCTCACAGTCCTATAGAAGACCTCTGACAAGGTTTAATGCCCCTCCTCACCTATCTGGAAACACATTTAAGGAAAAAAGTGGATGGACAGCCTGTTTTCAACCAAAAAAAACCCAAAACCTAAACCACCAGAATATTTCTGCTGACTGAAAGAACTGGATAGCATGTTAGTAATTACAAAAGTGCTTATATTAAAAGATAAACGTTCACATTAACAGCAGCATTGGTCAGCTGTTGTGCAAACATTGTGATAGGACTGGGATTTGCAAAACTTCGTATCATCCCAAGGCATGCCTGAGAGCAAATAGCTCTTCTGGGGATTTACGGTCCCCTTGTCTCAAGGAGTAATTCTGGGAGCAAGTTCTAGAGGACTGCCTTCTTCCTTCATTAAAAAAAAAAAAAAAAAAAAAAAAAAAAAAGATAACAGCCTTCAACAGAGGGGAAATATCATTTCAGGAACTATTTCTGTACTAACCTGCTAATTTAAGTGGTGCATTGTACAGTCCCAAAATATTACACACACTTTCACTTGAGAGGGTTTTTTTACATTACAGCAGAAATATGCAAAGTGTAGAGAAACTAACTAAAAAGTCCTGCTCTCTCTTGAATACAGCAAAAGGAGGGAAGAAAAGGACTGTGAAAAAAACTAGCTACAGCTTAACAAAGCAAGAGGAGAGCAGGCTCTCCATGAAAAGAAGTGCTGCCCACTTTCCAAAGCGCCCCTGTTATTCAGCTGAGCGAATGAGAGGTTCAGATTTCAACGCCTCCTTTCCGCGATTCAGAGCACAGAAATGAACCTCAGTCTCAACAGGTCGTACGTCAGCCTCCCAACCACAGAAATAATGGCCATGCCTTGGGAGGAAAGGGCGGGAGGGAGTTTAAGGAAAGGAAAAAGTAGAGATGAAAAGAAAGCAAGTCTCAAATTTTTACTGCTAGAGCCAATGTTCAAGTTGAATAATGCTTGAATAACTTGGTACTTCTCAGAGAACCAGATTTCAATTTTCCACAGCCTAGGTAACTATGTGGAATGAAGGCTATGTTTTTGTCTCCATCATGAGGACAACAAAGGATGACAAAGCAACGAGTGAACCAACATCTTCCACATCCAGATGACTGCTATAGTCTGTAATACACAGAAATCATCTGCCTGTAATTCTGGTCACAGAGACCGATCCAGACTTGAGAAAAACTTTGACAAAAACCCCCAGAAACTAACTGCAATATATTAAAGAGGGCTTTTCTAAGAAAAACTGCATATTCAATATTAACTATGATGTCTCTAAGAAAAAAGAGCTTGCAATCAAAATCATCTGAACGGCAGCTCCTTTTTTTGTCAATACTGCTACTAAAAAGAAAAGGAAGGAAAGGCTTAAACATATAAATCCTCCTCCAAGAGGAGAAATACTTTAAATTGAAGTGTAAGTCAAGTATTAGTAGGCTTACAATGAAGCTATCTCCTTTTCTTTAGCTCATTTAGTCACTGGACTTTAAGATTAACATGTAAATTTATACTTTACAGTGCTATCTCATCAGTGAGAAATCTGAGCCATGTACACACACCACACACACACACACACACCCCGAAAAAAAAAATATTTCCAAAAGACAGAATACTGCACCAAATTCTGATCACAACATTACTGGAAAGATACAAATAAACTACAGAAATTTAGAGAAAAGGGAAAGAAAGGAGGTAGCCACATAGATCCTTAAGCATTGAACTCTGGTTCTTTATGGGAGAAGACGAAAAGTTTATGCAACCTGGTTGATTAATTATTTATGACATTATTGGGAGAAATGGAGTGAAAAGACAAAAATGAACACTGTGAATCCGAACAAGTTTCAAGCAGGGAGAAACTATTCTGAAGCTGTTCAACTCCCTCCTGGAAGAGTAATGGAGCTCCTATTTGCTTGCACTGTTTAAAATTAAGCCAGAGCAATGAGGAATGATGAAACATGAACAATTCTTTTTTTCTTTTTTTTTTACTCAATATGCATTTATGAACAGAGGTTACTGAAGGGACTAGGAATTTTTTTATGGAAGCAATGAGATGCAAATATACTAATGCTTATTTATGCACACTAATTTTCCAAGTATCGCCGAGATGTACTTCAGTCACTTCGAGGATCCCCATTACATTTTCGGTTGGTGCCAAGAATCACTCTGGTGCTGGCAGTGTCTTCACTGTGTGATCAGGCTGTAGCTGCTCCTGCATCTGTATTCCCAAGGTAAAAATAATTCTACAAGGAAACATGTTCAGCAAAATGGATTTCTGCATTAATTTTAATTTTGTGTTAAAAACAAAGGAATGAAAGTTTTAACTTGTGCTAAGTGTCAAGAGCTTATATTTTAAGAGTTAGTTATTACAGGTTTGCAGGAGACAGTATTCTTGTGAAAACATGACTAATGACCATTCCATTCATATTCATCAGTTGCAGTGTCTAACAGAGAAAACTTGGTTTATTTCTGACCTTTGCCAAACTTGCAGCTTTCTAGATCTTTCCAGGACAATATATATTGAGACAGCAGATTACTTTTGTAATCTGAGCTACTGAATTTATTCCTAATGGAATTTACTTCAGACATACATGAAATTATAGTAATAAAGTTCTCTATCACGTTCCCTAGCTGCAAAGTATTACAGAAATTATGAAAAATTATGTTATGCCAAGCTGAACACATCAGCAGAAATTTTAAATGCATTCCATTATGAAGGGGAGCGGAAACTTATAAACTAGGATAACTTCACAGAGTGCTGCACCCTGTAGACTGATTGAGACTGTTTGGAGATATCTCAGAAATCTCTGCACCTTGCTCAGGTATGAAATATAGGCATGCCTATAGAAGCCACAGTACATCAAGCCTCTGGCAGCTTACGCACGGGCACTGGAACAGCCAAGAATCTCACCTCAAACTGAAAGAGGGATGCTAACAGTTTCTGCTGAAGAGTCTGGAAAGCATGAACAATCTGACAGTTTTCAAGCAAACTGTGCTTTAAAATAGCTAAATATGATGTTACATACCTGGGACCACCCATCAGGAGCTGCAACCAGAAAATTTCTTCCTATCAAAATGAATTAGAGTTCTGGACATAGCTGTCATCCCCCCCATGTGACAGAGCCTGAGCACTGCCCGCAGCTTTGCTAATGGCAATAAGTGAAGGGCATGAGACATTACAGTCCTCCTTGCTTGGTTCAGACCCCAGCATTCAGTCTGAGACAATAGCAGGGCAAAAGCTTTAATAAGGTTTGTGGATATAGGAACATGACAGCAATAAGTTTGAATAAGGAGGTGACATCATTCAGTTTGCAGCACTGATGATGTCAGTATGGGAATATAGCGTTCTGGTGTCCACATTTTAAAATTAATGATAAATTTTGGAAAGGACATTGAGAGAAGCAAAAGAGATTATTTACAGGCTGGAAAAAGCCCTATGGAGAAATGCCTTTTCCAGCACAGAAGTCCAGAATACAGGATGATCTTGTGTCTTTCTAAGTAAGCACGCAGAGATATGAAATGATATGGGAACAGAGATCTGGAACAGGACTGGGAGCAGTTTCAGAAGTATTTAATTCTTCCTGGTTTTGTCTGTTATAGTTCATAGCAACTTTTATGGTTTGTAAAGTCTGAAATTACGAGAAGAATGGTCCTGGAAAGCAAGATTTTTCTGCTTTTGCAATGGGGGCGGAGACCCCTCAATGCATGTGAAATGTGCAGCCCCAAATTGCTTACTATTTTATTCACAGAATAGATACAACTTACAGAAAATATTTAACATTTGAGCACACTGATAAATTGTAATCTGCTTTTTAAAATACTGTGTACAATTAAAAGTCATTATTTAACAGGAGTTTGGGAGCTGAATGTAAGCTATAATTTGAGTGGTTAAGTGCAGAAGTTGTATACTTAGCATATATACTTCTTAAAAGAAGACAGAATAAATAAGAATAATTTTGAACGAAGTATTCATGCCACAAAAGGAGGAAATAACAGTTCATCAAAGATGCAAAATTAAAAAACTTGAAAGCCAGGACTACAAGATCAGCAAAAATACCCACTGAAATTAGTTTACCAATGAGCACCATACTGTATCTTTCTAAATTTCTCCCTCAAACTATATTGCTTATGAAAGGCCAGGTTCTTGCTGGGGATAACAAAACTACACAGAAAATAGTACGTACACTTATCTCTTCTTATATTCCAGCTGAATGCTCTTACAGGTGGACACCATTTTTTCTTAATATGTTTTGATAGAACTAACAAAAAAGATTTCAATCCTGAGTGGAGAAAAATGCCTCTACTTAAAATAATATATTCTGAAGATTCTTCTGGATTACTGAAAATAACAACACACATTTAAATAATATTGCTGAATTTATGACACTTACTAGACAGATAATATCACCTGGTTCTCTACACAAAGACTACTTTTCTTAAACATATCACCTCAAAGTTTCACTGTTTTGCCAGTGCTTTGCTACTCCCCAGATACTCAACCAGCCCAGCCTACACTCCTGTTCTGGCCAACAGAAAGGTTTGCAAAAGGAGGCCAGCTCCAGGGTGCTGGTATGGACATCACTGGAGGCCTCTCCGAAACAAAACCATAAACAGAACTGCACACTCACTAATGAAAGCAAAGAGATAAACCAGTACTGTTTAAATGTTAGAGGAAAAAGAAACATGAAAACTGAAGAAGGGAAAAAGCCACCAGCTTCTATCCTTTAGCCATATTTCAGCTCTAATTTTCCAGTCAATAAAATGCTTCTGTGATGAAAAGTAATTTGGATATACCAAAACTAGATAGATTTCCAAGCCATGTACAGACATAAACCTTTTTTGATGCATCCAGACGTTTCTGTTTAATCCACTATAGCATTTTCTCTCAAAGGCATCAATCAAAATAGTCAATTTTTATCTTGTAATCCAACTTCTGCATACATAGTAGCTGCAGTAATTTTACAGTATGTTTCATTTATTTCTTCAGGAGCCAGAGACTCTTAGCCAGAGACTAAAAGCAGGAGCCAGAGACAACTGTTAAAACTGTTTGCTGCTGTTTTCAGTGTTCATGAATGGACAGTTTAGGAACAGGACATCCCACTTCAACTGGAGCATCAACCTTTCAAATAAAAATGTTCACCCCAAAGTCAAGAAAGGACAGTCCAGAAAACAACCTGCAAATTTTAATACATTCAAGATTCTAAAGTCAGCACCCTAAGTCTTTTGCACAAACTTCATTTGCTGCAAAGTTCATATTCTGTCTAGACCACTGACTGCTGTCATATTTGGTGCAACTTGTTACGGGTGGAAAGATAAGCAGCAGGGCAGCAAAAAGAGGAGGTTTATCTATGGCAGCTAATCTCCTCAATCAACAGCACTCAGCTCTGCTTAACAGCCGTTGCCAAGTAACAGGGACCAGCTTTTCTTATCGGCTTCATAATGTTTCATTGACTATTCAGACTAGAATAGAAAGCTGTGACACTCAGGGTTATAAGCAGCACAAAATGAAAATGGCATATTATGTGGTATGAAGAAGAGAAATCTTTTAGCCCTCACCTTATCTGGACAGTGACTGTTACTCAAAAAAAAAAAAAAAATCATCTATCATTTTCTGCTCTGCTTATTTTAATATCACAAAACAAACAGAAAAATATATCTACATAAACAAGATTTTTTTTAAACATTGTTGTCAGGTCCTCAGCAATTCACTGACATTACTGATACCTCTTATACAGAAAGACAAGGGTTGCATAGATCCTTATCACATTACTGAAAAGCAAGCATTTGCTGCTTATTCTAAAGCTATTGCAGCTGCTTTAATGCGTTGAGGGATGTCTTCTCACGGTAGGTAGGATATTCCTCAAACCTTGATAACTATGACCAGAATAAGACAATCTATGCAAAACTGATAACATTACGTATCTTTAACAGTATTACTACTTCTCTCTCCTGTCTTCGTCTCTGCACAGATTCTGATTTTCAGTTTGAATACTGATACTGTTAGTGTACTGGAACAGGAAGAGCAAAGCCTTATTGCACCTCTTCTGATTATGATTTTTTTAGTATAATCACCTTTTCTGCATATCTGAATTTACTAAAATTTAAATCTGGGGGCCATCCAGAATCATGATGAATTGTAACTGCCATTGTTACAGAATTATATCATTACCTACCACAAGAAAAAGCAGTAAATAAAAGAACATGCTTAGACACATTCACCGTATCAGAGAACCTAATGATATACTTCACAAATTGGTAAATAAATGTTTTTACCTTTGTTCCACCCCAAAGAATGACTAACCATCCCCAAGCCACTATATCCAGAAAGCTACGACCCATCAAAGTTTTGTCTTTGATATATTTACACATGCTCAGAAAATGGAAGGAATATCCTGCAACAAATTTTATACTCATAGAACTCTGTCTTTCACACAAAGTTCAGGTATGGATTTAAGGCAAAAATTTATACACATTTGAGGCTGCAAGTACTTCTGAGGGATGTCGTGTTACCCAGTCTCTTTCTGCACAAACTCCAATGCATTCAGTTACTGTTAAGGACATGCCTAAATTTACATTCATTGCAAGTCTCCAGATGCTACTGGGAATTTTTCCATGTTTAAAAATAACTATTTGCTTAAGCAATTGTCCTTACTGCAGCCTCAGTCTTCCAGGGCTGTCTTGATTTTCCACGATTTTAGGAAAAGCTGAAAAAATTCAAAGCAGTTGCAAAATTCTGCAGGTATAGTATCATACCCTTCAGGAAATTTTAAAGCTTAGCTGTAATATGGAGTCTATAGGATGATCATCTACTGAAGCAGAAACACACCTTTCTCTGGCACTGAAGTTTCCTATGCCTGTGTGTCTCAGACAGTCTCATATGACTGCACTTCATTTTGGTTGAAATGTCTTATGTGATCATGATACAGTGTGATACGGCTATGGGCCCTCTTACATTTAGAATAGGATTGATTAATTCATTTCACAAAAGCATAATTGTCTTCTTTCTTTCAGTGAAAAATAATTTCTGAGCTATGCTCCCAAAGCTCGCCACACGCTCACTAGTAAACCTGCAGTTTTATCTAGATAATATATTTAGATGACCCAGAGCAGGGTTATCAACTTCTCCATCTACTCATCCCCTTCCATTTTTCACCATTAATGAGAACAGAAAAATTTCAAATAAGAGAAAGTATAATCTCTAACAACAAATAAAGGCAATGTTTCCTTTTCATACTAAATGGCGTGAGTTTTAGGAAAAAGGGGTTTTAGATCTGATTCAGCTCAGCAAACCATGCGTATCAGATTGGATAGGTAAGTTAGGAGTGTAGTCGTGATAGGTTTCCTCCAGAGCTACCGAAGAGGGCACATGCTAAAGGTGATTTGGCTAAACTAAAATCTAAGTCATTAAACTGCACAGATGCGTATCTGAATACAAATAAAGTCATAAGGCTTTGACGAATGGATTAGCCTTAGTAAAAGAACAAACTGTAAAATAATCTGTGGATTCAGTCCTAGCTGATGTGCTACTATCAATTTTCACCCAAGTTGGCTTTTCAGCTAATGGACACTTAAGAGGAGGCATTACACCTATTTCAACTTGTTTGAGTACAATAATGAAGTGAAGAAAAGGTTTAAATAGAAACATACTGAGTCTTCTTCTAGTGCTCAGATAATTAACTTTACAAATGTATTACTAACTTGAATTTATTGATTTATCATTAATTGAATCTATCTGAAATTATTATTATTATAATAATTTATGGAACATTATTTTCACCAGAGTGCGAAAACACCACAAAAAAAATTGTATTTGCAATTATATTGCTTTCACTACTGGGAACATCAATAATTTTGGTTCTTAAGACTTTTGCTTTTTGCTCGTAGACAGGGAAATAGTGCTGAGATCTTAGTCATGGAGAAGTGACAAGGTTCATAAGGATCAAATTGATGGCACAGACTAAAAGAAGCAGAATGTATTTCATCTTTTCGTCCCAGAAGCCAATGCAGCCTGATACAAATGCAAGGCCTCTTCAGCCACATCCATGTAGTGCAACACAGGGAACTGAAGGTGATTGCAGGACTCAAATTTCAAGTCCCATCAAGAAGAGTGCACCAACTCTTGGGGCCAAGCACTGTTATGTTAAGATGTATCCACTAAGTGAAGTTGCTTCTTAAAATATTAGTACAAGAAAAACAACTAATTCTCTGGCAGTTCATAAAGAGGAACATATCTCAAAAATCCATTTAAATTTCTCTGAATAATTTATAATTGTTCCTTTACTCCTGTGCCATATCAGTAGTGACATTACTTTTGAACATTCACATCGGGATCCCTAAGGGCCAGATTTTCAAAGCTGAGCACATACACTTAAAGAGCAGAGGAATAAAAATATCAGATAGGCTCAGGTATGGAGATCCATAATTTTGTATGTGCATAAAATCAGTGGCACAGGCTGTGTCATATGCAAACAGCTACTAACTGCAAGTGCAGACACAGGAAGCTTTCCCATATTATGATGTACAGCCTATGGAAGATGGCTAGGACAAAATAAGGGCAGAGGTTACTGCTCTCATTTTGACTTCTGTCCCGTGAGGATTCTGTTCCAAAACTGTAATTTTAAAGTCCCTCTCATGTTGTTTCTGTCCCTTCATGTTTTTGATATCTGGAGTGGAGAAAAGGAAGAAGGAATTGGTTGAATAGAAGCTAAACAGACACTGGAATAAAAATTGTCAAAGCAAAATGAAAGAAGTCTTACTTTATATTGAGTATAATATCTTACACTCAAAACAACAGGCCTGTCAGTAATTACAGAGAAATACAGCTTTCATACAGATCCATCATTAGGCATCATTCTAGTAGAACCATTAGAAGTACCCTCTCTTTACCTAGGGGCAAAGTCTTACGCTAAGCTTCTTCCATACATGTAGGGAATTGATTTCAACAGCACTCTGGGTTTGGGTTTCTGTTTGGATTTTTTGGTGGTGGTTTTGTTGGTTTAATTTTTTTTTGTAAGAAGGCTTCAGAATAATTTCTACAAAACCAACATGGATCATCTTTAATTACTGCATTGCAACCACGGCTATTTGAAAACCTAGTCTCAGCAAAGTAGATGACAAACATTAATGAGCAGTAATGCACACATGGTATTGTAAATGAAAGGATAATGAAAGCAATTTATTTGAAAATTAAAATATGATTAAGAATGGCAGTCTGTACTAGGACCCAGATGCCAACAGAAAGCAACCAATGTGCGAGCAGACTGTCATTAATTTGGGAACCGTATGAAATTGCCTTCCTTTCTTTGACAGTTTTTAATATAAAGTATCTTAATAGACAGCACATATATACTGGAAGCCAAAAGATCTATGGAGATTTTTAGAAGAAATGAAGAACACTGCAGGGAAAGCCTCCAAAAGGACACTCTCCAGGAGAGAAAGAGAGAGGGGAATACATTTAGAAGATGTTTCAAATTTTGGGTAGGATGAATTACACTCTGCAGAAGTGCCTCTCTACATTGACTCTGGAGAGACTGTCAGTTTTTCACTCACACTCAGCGGAGTGCCTAAACTGAGGTCAGGTGAACCTAGAGCCTATTTCCAAGAGCAGGTGCTCACACCAGCACCTAATTAGGAACAGGACACTTGAGGAGATCCAAAAAAACAGATGCACTGGAGTTTGCTAAGTGTATGCAGAGGTCTTGAAGCAATTTAACTAGAATAGCGTTCTCCTTCACATGTGTTAATAAGCCTTTCTGAGACTATGCAAATATGTTTAGGATCTAAACTGGCCCCATCTGTACAGTGTAGGATGTTCAAGCCTCCAACACTTCAAGAACCTCTGAACTTTGCTCCAAATCAGAGTACAGCATACCTTGAAAACCTGAATCAGTGTTAGGTACTAAAATAAAAATGGTCTTTGTATTGTTTTTGAAGTGTCTGCTTATCTCAAGTTGCCATTGACACAACAGCAAACCATACTCAGCTGACTGCTATTAAGTTGTCATATATACTCATATTTAAACATTCAAGTTTGAACATTTCAACCTAAATAACTTTATCAGAAGCAATATGTTAGAGGTGCTTCAGCTCCATGACAAATTACTAGACCATACAACTTCAAGACCTACAAATATGTCAGGATGTACAAAAAGTCACTGAGAAAGCTTTCTCTTTTTTAAAAAAAACCAACACCAAACTATTAAAACACAGGAGGGAGCTATGCTGAACAAAGCAAGGACTGCTTTGTCTTGATGGTACTAAGCCTACTGGTTTTGTTCCAGCTGCAGCAGGTCAGGATCAGGCATTTTACATTTATCAATCTGATTTCAGAAATTAAACACAGCCATTTGGATAGCTGTTCTTAGGGATACAAAGTTCCTGTTAAGACATATCTTTTGTTACAAAAACCCACTTTAAAGACGTAATAACTTGGACCTAACACAGCATAATAGGCTTGTCAAAAGAGGTCATTATCCCACTGTATTCAGTATTGGTGTGTCCTCACCTTGAGCACTGTGTGCAGTTCTGCGCCCCACAGCTTACGAAGGACATGGAGGTCCTTGAATGCATCTGGAGGAGGGCAACAAAGCTGGTGAAAGGTCTGTAAGGCATGGCCTACGAGGAGCAGCCAAGGACTTTGGGCTTGTCTAGTTTGGAGAGAAGGAGGCTGAGGGGCAACCCCATTGCTCTCTACAGCTTCTTGAGGAGGGGAACTGGAGTGAGGTGCTGAGTGAGCTCTTCTCCCTGGTATCCAGTGATGGGATGCATGGAATGGTTCAAAGCTGCACCAGGGGAGGTTTAGGCTGGACATTAGGAAGCATTTCTTTACCGAGAGGGTGGGCAAACACTGGAACAGCCTTGAGAGGCAGTTGATGTCCCAAGCCTGTCAGTGTTTGAGGTATTTGGACAATGCCCTTAACAACATCCTTTAACTTTTGGTCCGTCCTGAACTGGTCAGGCAGTTGGACTAGATGGTCATTGCAAGTCCCTTTCCAACAGAAATATACTATTCTAAGGTTCAGCTTTTAAGCAAAACAGAATACTATCCTTCTTTAACAGGATTTTGTTGTACATTTACTAAAATGTTTGTACAGTATTTACAAGATATGTAGGAAATCAGAGTAACCCATCAACAGATTTTTTCATCATACTTTGTTGAATAAATTTATATTTTATGTACATAAATCACTTATCTCCTTTTCAAAAGACACCCCAGAAAAACAAATTTAGTCAATATGGCACCCAAGAACCAGTACTTCCCGTTGTATCTAAGGTCTGAGGAGAAGTTCTTACTCAATACTTGGCTGCACAGTAGACACAAATCCTCCTAGCCAGAATGCACACTATTGAACACTGCAGACAGAAATGGGTGGATGATGTGGATAAGATATTAGATATAATAATTTATGTGTATATTACAACTGTAGAAGTAAACATCTAATTAGCTAAAACAAAACTGGCAAGTTTTTATGGGTAACAGCTGTACCCCAGCTGAGCTGAACTGTTATCTTTTCACCACTAACGGCACGGGAAAGACAAAGCAAACAGTTTTATCTGCAAAACTTCACATCTTAACAAAAGGCTACTCTTTGGCCAGAATACATTCCCCACCCCCGCTTCCCCCTACTGTTACATTGCTTTAGCTATTACTAAATTTCACAAAGATTCTTAGAATTTTCAGCTTCTAATTATTTCTTTTCTGTCCATCAAGCCAATCATTCAACACATCTTCTTAAAAACTGCTTTGATATCTGTTTGAACAATGCCACTTTTGGGTAGGTGACAAGGGCTAATCATCAATGAAAAAAATATAAATAGAACCAATGCCTGCTTAAAAATATATTTTAATTCTAAGAAATCCACTGGGATATTAACAAAAGGTGGTTTTGTCTGCAAAAACGCATTAACATAGCCATTTATAAAACTAATAGGAAAGCGAGCACTGCTCCAGTAATAATGAAAGTACACTGCAGAATAACATTATGGAAATAGGATACCAAATTGAAGAATTGACCTTGGGGCCCTGGCTTATCCTGGATGAAGATGACTTGTGAAATGAAAATTTGGCTGTAATTTGCTCTTGCTTTCCCTAAAAGGTTGAAGGCATTTCTATTCTAAATGAATAAAACGACGGTTAATTTCCTAGCATTAAGCAGGATGTTCTTAAATATAGTTATTTAAGTGTATTTAAATACATTTTCAAGTCTTATTTTTATTTTTAGAAAACTAGAACTGTTTTTTTGTGATTTGTATCATAGTCAATTTCTAACCATTAATTTTTAAATCACTTCAGAGAAGTACGTGCTACAGCTGAATCAGTTGGATGCGCTATACTTGTGTATCAAGTGTTTATTCTTGATTTAATAAGATCCATTGGTCTGAGCATTTGATACTATAAGGGAACACGAAATACAGAAATTGAGGACACTCCTTCAAATAATCATATCGCTTTCAAATAATGATAAAAATATTATAATCTGTTATAGAAAAAATAACAGCTAAAAATAGGAGCTTCATAGTTTTGTTTAACGTAAGACTTATTTAATAATGGCCGTCAGTCCATCCCTTACAGGGGATGGGCAAATGTCATAATATGATGGTTAAAGTCAGAACTGAAATAAATCAAAACAAAGTAGAAGTCACAGACAGATAATACTATATGCAATGTCAAAAATTTGCATACAGTACTGTTCTTGAAGGCAGTAGGCACATCTTAAATAGCACCAAGAACCAAAGGAAAGGAACGTGCTACAAGATCCACAAGACTTTCAGCATGTCTTTTACAGCAGTAGTTTTAATTACTGCTATTATAGCAGTGCCTAGCATCCTCAATAATTGTTCAGGGATTATGTTTGAAATGCAAACATACAACGAAAAAATCCATCTCTATATATTTACATATAAATATCCTTTGTATGTGCATATATATTATTTTAATATTATTTACACATATATTTTAATATTATATACACATAACTGGATATTTAAAAAACACTCCTCCAAGGAGATTATATTTATAAATGAGTATTTATGGCATTCAGATATGAATAGGCAAAGTAAGAGCTTGGGTATACCAGGCAGAATGACAAGCAATACTAAACACAGTCCAGTTCCCTGAACGTACTTTGTATGCTTCATGGAAGAGAATTTCAAGAAGGAATCTGAAGGACAGCTTTAAGTTGGCTTATGAATGGTTACAAACAGCTTCTGTCAAACATGGGGATATAAGAGAGAAGGGCAAAGGTGCTTATCTGAAAATGAACACAAAGAAGATAAATCCTGAGGTAACTGGTAAAACAGAAACAGGAATTAAAACCTGCATTATTTATAAGAAATAAGCCTAATGCATTCTAAGCCTGTATCCAAGATGAGAAAAATTCTCAGATTGCATGTCTAAATGCAGAGATTCTGAATTTGCTATGTATTTTACCAAATTTCAAAATTTAAGAATCGTATTTTTTCAAATTAGCAAACTCTTATACAACCTTGCTGTTCAGTACATTATTTTCTTTTGCTTAGTAAAGTGGAATCAAAGACAAACAGTGAAAACCTTCCAGGAATTTATGATTCCAAAGACAATATTATTCAGTAGCATCTTACCAGACTTTTTAGAATAAAAACTTTTCCTTGTTTCATTCTACAGTAAATTAATATTTTATTTATTGCTTTACATCAGAGAAACATAAAGTAATGCAATTTATATTTCTTGTGATTATGAAGCCACAGTACCAGTCTAAGGGAGAGCCCAACAGCTCCGTACACACTGGTAAACTAAGCCACACTACAGAATCCTCCTGGGTGCTGGCATATCAGCTGCATAAGTAACATGTTAGAAAGGTCTTTGGCATGTGGTTTTGTCCCAACTAATACGCTTCCAGAGTAACCATATGGATAGTTCATGAGCTTAGAACATTTCAAGGCCCCCTTACAGGAGGCAGTGTGCATTTGGCTGGCTGTCACCCAGAGATGGACCACTCTATGTGGCTCAGGTGTAGGCCAGACAGTGGGCTCTGCCCACATAGCCACATATTTTTAAGAAAACAGCATAAACAGCAGTGGATATTGATGATCTCCTTTTTTTTATTTTCCTCCTTGAAACACCTCTGCATATCACAAGTATCTGACACCATTAACAGAAGTGCAATTTTGTGTAGTGGGCAGCACAGCAATTGAGTTTAAAGCCAAGTATAGGATGAGAAGAATGACAGGAACTTCCTTTAATATGTGTTGCATTGCACGTCACAAAATTCCTCTGATAAAAATACATCAGACTTTACCTTCAAGACATTTCTCACTTTTTCCTTCAAAGTTCCTATCTGGAAAGCAGCTTCAGAGCCCAAAGTCTCAGAAGGATCCTCTAAGTCTGATTCTGAACCTACCCATGAGTCATTAGTACCCATCCATTCTCATGCTAATACTGGCCTTTAACTTAAATAGCCCTTTTCTCTCCCTCAAGTTATTTTCTCAATAACATACTTACAGATATCAGTGGCATCAGCAGGTATCATATGTATATCAGGTATCATCTCTCTGGTTTAATCTGCAAGGCTAAATAGGATGGCCTCCTCTAGTTTCCTCACTGATGAGAGACTTCATTCACTGATCTTATTATCAACCTTTTCTCACACCCTCCAGTTTCAACTAAACCTTCTTCAACACATTTAAAAGCAAATCCCCATATGAGTATTCCAGGCAATGACTTGTCAAAGGCTATGTACACCACTACTTGTCCATCTCTTCCTCCATGTCCTAGATAGATGCCTACTAAAATTGCCTGTGGTCTATCACGGTAACGTCATGGTAAGGATGCACAATTATCCCACAGCTGCAAAAAACATTCAAGCCCTTCTCCGCCTCTGCCATTTCCAACTGTGAATGTTCTAATAGTTGAGCTTTTAGTCCTTGACCTTTCACTTTATACTATTCACATGACTCTATCATTGTATGTCCCAGATCTGCACATTCTTTTTAACATAATAAATCTCTTCTCGTTTTATCAAGAAAGTAGCTCAGTTTTCTGTCAGCACTATCATAAAATTTGTCTTAAAGTTGCTGATAAAAATAAAAAGTGAAATTTTACAAAATCAATTTTTCATAAATTCTTTTACAAAGCTCAGTCCAAGTACTTCTCTCACCAATACTACCCATTGCCATACTGTATTAAGGCATTGCATTCATTTTACAAGAGCTTTCATAGACTTTTTACTCTGAAATTTAAATAAAAAAAATATTTTATTTAAGAGACCAACCAAGTGCTTTACTGATGTCTGATTGACTCTATTGCCTCCATTTCCCGTCTAGAAAGTTAGTTCTCCTTCAAAAATAAAACCAGGACAACGCAAAGCAAACCTTTTTAGGCCACCGGTACGATGCATCTTGGGTGGATTTATACTATTGTCTTCTGTTTAACTCAGATCAGATTCACAGGCTTGAATTTGCCTGCTTCGCACTCTCTGCCGCCTTAAACACAAGCAATACTATCTTTTCTCCACTCTCTGTTGCTGCGTTTACAATACTTGCTGCCAGACCCACCTCTTGGTGTGCCAGTTCTTTCAAGAAACTGGGATGGACATTATTCAGCATCAAATTTCTTAAATGGGTTTTACTTTAGTTATAGTAATTTCCATTTTTGTTAATAATTACTCATCTCACTTAACATCAATCTTATAAAAATCAAGGCAAAATATTAACAAAATCATAGGATTGTCTCCTTTGAAAATCTTCACTGGCATTAAAGCAGTTTGGCTGGCTAATCTGTTGCTACTTTATTACCTGGAATATTAACCAGTGAGGGGTAATTCTATGAACTGAAGCTTTGTTTGTATATCATCTGTACATTTACAAGACCACATATTGAACAGTTACTTTCAGATGAGTATTTTAGTAACACATGGTTCAAGCATCCACAGCTGTTAACTGGTAAAAAGAAAAGATATATATATATATATAGATATATATATATATATAAAAATATATAGATTGGTTTTTTTTTTAATTATATTAAGTTTCTTGGCTCTTATTTAGAACATTAATCAGAAAAGCATTAAGAGAAAAGAATCAGAAGAGGTCTGAGGCAGTAACAACGGTGCCTTTCAACAGATTTGACATGCTAAAAGAAAACTAATATATAGATGCCCCTAGGAGCATTCTGTGCTTCTGAAATGCAAACTCTCTTTCCTACTCATTCAGCAGTCACCTCTCAGTCTTTTCCAAGATACAGCAGCTGAGCTGATAGGAAGATACACAGGAGTTTGCTGCTCAGCACACTCATAAGTAGGCATCTCCTTTCCAGTATTTGCACACATACAACCTTTTCTGGAAACCACAATGGCAAAAATTATTATAATATTTAGCATGATTTCTTTGTCTTTCCTATATAGTTGCACTTCACAATATTTTAATCCTTTCTTTAGAAAACAGATGTAACAAGTATAAAACAAGGGAACACTTGTAGAGAGATATAAATACAGGTATTTCTCACATTGATTCATATAATTCACTACCAAATAATGGTATTATATCACATAGTTCTTAATTACATGCTTCAGATTTTATTCATGCAAGTACAGAATGTGTAAATTCCTAAACAGGATTAAAATATATGAAGTCTATCTATCATGTTTCATAGTAAAGACCAGCAATGTGGTTGGGAACAAATTTCTGCACTGACAGTTGTATTGTTTGCTGAACCTCAAAGTGCTCCTTTTTGTTCTAGCAGGAAGAGAATTGTTAATGATAAAAGCATACATTCATTCTTTTCCGGCTTGCTATTTCAAAGATAAAAAACAAATAAAGAAAAAATCCCACAGTTTGTTAAAAACGTGAAATACAGATTATTTCCTCTACTTCAATTTAATAGCATTTTTATTACTAGACTTAAGCTTGAAGTCTAACTAAAACAAAAAAAAACCCATGAAAAACAGAACTGACAAAAATAAATAACACAAAAAGCTCTCAACTCTCTTCAGTGTTCAGAAAAGTGAATTAACATATTTATTGAATTACATTGGCAATGAAGACAGCAATATATTGAAATTCATTGATTTTTTTTCTTGACTTAAAAGCAACACAGATGCTTATTACAAAACAGCGGTTCCTCTTCTCATTTTTATCAACCCTTTTTTAACAGCCACTGACATTGACAGTTTCAAGCTTAATTGTACATTCAGCATGTACTGTTAATGACATTAGATAAATGGATCACATCAGAATGCAGTATCGTCAAAAGAGACCACGTGCCAATTTTACAAATTTAAAATCAAACAAGCTACTCTGTAGACCCTGACTCTTCAAGTTGTTTATCAACTGAGTACTAGAGAATATTTTGAATGTCATTATACATCAAAAGATGAAAGATGTGTCTACTACAGCCCATGTTCCATTTATACAATGAAATTTAATTACATGTTATAACTATGCTGTCTTAGAACTATGATAATTAAAGGGGTACAGTACATTGGTGTTTTATTCATTGTAAGCCCTCATTGTCAGAGGGCTTAACTCAGCCATGAAAATTTACTCCCTTATCAAAGGAAGAAGACCATCACAAACACAGCAACACTTGCTGCAACTATGCTAAAATATAGTTGGAACTTATTTGCAGCATCGTTTGGGATGTCAGAATGAGCCTAAAAAAATCCTTTGCATTGCAATATATAAGGCCTCAGAATAACAGCTATTTAAAATATCATTTTTTACATTTAGAGGGATTTTTATATATATATATATCTTGAACCAGATCTCTGAGCAAAATACTCAGCTTCATGCAAAATATCTTTCTGCAAGCCCATTATAAGCACAAGTAGTGTGCTTCCTAAATAACTAAGAACCTTTTTGGAAGCCTGAAATCTAAGTTCTTTAGCAGCAGGGTGTTTGGATAAAATTTTCACCTGTATAGGCAGTTGCAAATTACAATCCTCTGCATCTACATGGGCATCTGAGCAAGACCTGGTGGCCGAGTGGAGGCAGTTTAATTGGCTGGCCGTGCTCCGCAGGGGCAGGTACGGCTCGCTTGGAGAGGTGCCGAATTAACACATCTCACAGATTTCGCAGTTCTTACTTATTCTCTGCTTTATAAAACCAGCCCTGCCTCCACAAGTTTTCCAGACACTCTAGATTATGCTGGCCACCTTCATGTATATAGGGTAGCACAGAATATCCAGATCTACCTTCCAAGGTGTATACAGACACACGGTCTTTCCTGCGCTGTATTTCCTTCCCAGACAAACTCCCTGTGTGTGCATTATAAGTCATGTCACTATTTCTAGCACCCTGGATTAAAACAGATACCATCTGACTTGCCATTTATTTATTCACACGGGTTTTAATCTGCAAGGTGCAACAGGAACAGGGTACTGGAGGGCTATTTAACGTGCAAGCTGACAAGGCTGCTGGCAGGAAAAAAAAAAAAAAAAAGTTTTCTTTTCAGTAGCTAAACCAGTAAGAATTGTGCTTAAAATCACCCCAACCATAGTTCCTTTTTGGGAATATTTCCTTTCTATGTCAGTCATCTGACTTTTCTTCTTCCCCTCTAAATCTTCTAATCAGATTGTGCTACAAAACTCCTGTATTTGAGCAGAGGCCCTTTAAAACCAACAAAACTGTCCCTTTGGGTGGTCTCATGCTTTCTTGGATTTCCAGTGAAAAAGGAAATAAACCAGTAATATCAATTCTCCATAAATTATTCAAGACTCACATTACCTTCATTAGCCAAATCTGGTACTTTACCAGTTCTTAAAGCAAGGCTACTCAAAACATGTGGGTGAGAAGTTTTCATGGAATCTAACCTACTAGATTTATTGCTTCCACTTAAGTTACACAGTGTAAGGTGCGTAGCATTTCTTGGGTTAGGTTATTGGGCAAATATATCGTTCTCCAAACATATATACAAAATATAGCTGCACAAAACACCAATAAAAATAACTTTATCCTCAATCCACTGAACAAGCATACGATTTCTAATAAATAGTCATCCAGTGTAGCAAAATCCTGTGACAACCAACAAAAGGGGCAATTTAAGGATGGAGCATTGCCTGCTTCTGCAGATCTAAGACTTATTTTAAGCTTTTTTTTGTGTGCGATCAAATCAGCATCAACCCAATTATGCCTAAGGTCTATCTTCTTGTTAGATGGCAGGGTCAGTCACAAATGAGCAGCCTCTTGCAATTTTCCATCGAATCAGCTCTGTAATTTGAGAGCTAATGCAGACATCTCATGAAAACAAATCATCAGACAGTGTCGGTTCTCCCCCTCCTTCCCAAAACAAAATGTTCGAGGGATTTGGGTTTCTCTTTAAAAGCCAATTCCCGTCTCCACAAAAGCCAATGCAATCCATAGTAAAGAAAAGTCAGTAGTAATTTTTTGACCTTCATGAATGTTTCAAACCTCTATGCACCTTTTTTCCAAAAGCATTCTCACTTTGGTAAAAAAAAGATTATTAATTTTAAATACAAAATACAGACTGTAAGTAAAGGTATTTTCCAAGAAATGAGACATTTGCATGAAACTGCAAAATGCAAATCTATAGTCATAAACTTCCTTGCCAATAGCTCAGCACCATTACAATAAAGATATTCAGGAAAAAAAAAACTACCTTTATGTTAAGCGCTCTTCCTAATTCAGAAATACCTAAAATCTTCAGAAAAAGCTAGTTATTTCCAACAGAGAGAGAAAGAGGCTGGGAATAATGAACTACAAACCTGATCTTTTTCATTCACCTAACCTCTGCCTTCTTTCTGACAAACTAAGCCACTGAATCTGTACATCTGAACTGCCAACAAAAACAGTAGGATAAGGAAGATCCCTAAATTATTCAAAGTGGTTTCTGGGCTTCAAAAGACTCCTTCACTTTGTTCCTTTATATATCTACAGCTATTTAAGTTTGCCTCTGGCTCTGACACAGGCAGTATCACATCTGTGATGCTGAAAGAGAGGAGTGATTCTGTAATTTTGGGCAGACGCTTCTCCGGCTGGAGCCCACAAAGAACAAGATGGCCACTTTGGCAGGTCTTGGGATGCAAGGACTGCAACTCTAAAGAAGTTGTTCCCTTACCCCTCCCTTTTTATTTCTAATTTCTCCCACACTACAGCACTTCTACGTATGCCAGATGGAACTTGTCAATCTCACTGAGGATCAAAAAGTAAGACAGAATTATAGAATCACTTAGGTTGGAAAAGACCTTCTGAGATCATGAGCAACCATTAACGCAGCACTGCCAAGTCCACCACTAAACCATGTCCCTCAGCACCGCATCTACATGTCTTTTAAACGCCTTCAGGGATGGCTTAGGGAAGAGTACCTGGAAAGCTGCCTGGTAGAAAAGGCCCTGGGGGGGCAGGTCGACAGGTGGCTGAACATGAGCCAGCAGTGTGCCCGGGTGGACAAGAAGGTCAGTAGCATCCTGGCTTGTACCTGAAACAGTGTGGCCAGCAGGACTGGGGAAGTGATTATCCCCCTTTACCGGGCACTGGTGAGGCCGCACCTTGAACCCTGTGTTCAGTTCTGGGCCCCTCACTGCAAGAGGGACGCAGAGGTGCTGGAGCGTGTCCAGAGACGGGCAACGGAGCTGGTGAAGGGTCTGGGGCACAAGTCTGATGAGAAGCAGCTGAGGGAACTGGGGTGGGGGAAGGGGGCGTAGCCTGGAGAAAAGGAGGCTCAGGGAAGACCTTACCACTCCCTAAGACTACCTGAAAGGAGAGTGTAGTGAGGTGGGATCAGTCCCTTCTCCCAAGTAACAAGTAACAGGACAAGAGGAAACAGCCTCAAGTTGCACCAGGGGAGGTTTAGATTGGCTGTTAGCAGACATTTCTTCACTGCAAGGGTGGTCAAGCATTGGAACAGGCTGCCCAGGGAGGTGTTGGAGTCACCATCCCTGAAGGTGTTTAAAAGACATGTAGATGCGCTGCTTTGGGACATGGTTTAGCAATGGACTTGGCAGTCCTGGATTAACGGTTGGACTCTATGATCTCTCAAAGGTCTTTTCCAACCTAAATAATTCTATGATTCTATTAACATGTACTTTTACTGCTTAATAGCATGTAGACAGAGCTCCTAAAGGGGGCCTGAGGCCTCTAAAGAAGAAAAAGAAACAGATATCAGAATTCATATCCTGCCCAAATTCACTGGTCTACCACTAGTAGAGCCCACAAGTGTGAGGCTGCTTTTTTGTGCTTCTCTAATGCCAGCAGCCTTATTATTAACTAGGCTGACAGAGAGACTGAGCTCAGGAAGGTGTAGAGGTTTCCAGGGCACTGCCTCATAGATACAGATGGTTTTTCACTCTCATATGTCCAGAAAAGACTGAAGGAAATTTCCTTCTAAGTTCTGCAAGTTCTGCCAGAGAAGACTGAAGGAAATTCCCTTCTAAGTTATGCCAGCTGCTGGCAAAAGGCTCCTGACCATACAGCTTTCATAGACTCCCACTGAAGTCGAAGAGGTCACTCACATGAGTGCAAAGTTGCTAAATCAGGGCACTCCAGACAAACTGAAAAGGCATCTACTAATTAACTTAAAAATCTATTTTCATCGGATACGTGTATGAATATACTGTATATGTTTCTATGTGTGCTCCTCAGATTTAGATCCCAAAATGCAGAAAAAGACTGGAACCTGAAAACTGGCAGTTGGGGTGAAGATTTGGACCTCATACCAAGAAAGGAAAATACTAAAGCAAGAACTCATAAAAACTTTTTTTCTCCAGGTAACTACTCGCAATGCAGTGCAATGTAAGTTTAACAAGACGTTTGCAGTTTGACCCTGAATTCATGATGTACGCTGCATTGCTGCCAGCAAAAGTGGAATGGCAGTGCTGTGGGGAATTCCGACTCCATTGCCCTTGGAAAGGAAAGGTCTTGAAAAACTGGCTGTGACTCAAGGCCAGATCACAAGTACAGTCAGTGCCTTGCACAGCAAGACATGCACTCATCTTAGCTACCATCTATTTCCATACCTACAAATGAAATGGAAAGGGGCAACAGCAAAAGAAAAAAACCTCCACCCTCCCCACCCACCCACCCCCGGGAGGATAAGCATGTTATTGTTTTCTTGTTAGAGTCCTTTAAATCTGTTTTTCAGCAGCTGTCTAGCTCCATCTCTGCTTCTACTAGCAGTAACATCAGTGAGCTAAGACTTACAAGAAGTGAAGGTTGCTTTCTTGGATAAAAGGGATTTTGTAATGTCTGGCCTTCTGGATGTTTCCTGTCTAGTTGTTTGGCATTCAGAAATACTGGCTGGTTTATTTCAGTTCCAGAAATCTCAAGAAACAATTTTATACTTTAGCAAGGATACTGCCATGGTCCCCACTCTCATTGGATCCCCTGTATGCTCTCCCTATAACACTGAGATATATTTGGAATCAAAATATTTGTATGTAAGCCTTATAAGCAGGCTTAACCTTTCAAACACATCTGCCACAGTAATGTTCACATACAGTGTTTTATGTACATATTAATGACATATGATATTGTCTATACAAACGTACGTTACGTATTGCATATATACAGTATTTGTAGCTATGCCATTCTATGTACCTTTATCATAATGCAAGCTAACATTCAAATGATAGCACTTTTGGAAATAACAGTTCAGCATCAGCAGCTACTATCTACATGTGAAAATGAAAAACTTAAATCAGTTTCTTAGTGGGCCTGCTAAGCTGGACACCACAGATATCCAGAATCCAAAAGACATACTGACCTATGTAGATGACAGATGTCAAATCTTTACAGTGTATATTTTTTAAAAATGCACTTTTGAAAATTTTAATGATTCTGAGCCTGTGATTGTAAAATATACAGTAACTAAATATTTATCATTAGATTTTTAATAACTTTAAGGCCCACAATGATAATGAATTCTTCAGCAACATTCTGTAACGCATTTTCTGAGCTTGTGGTGCAACACATGGGTTAGCAACATTCACTTGGGATGAGCTTTCTGTCTGCATCCCAGAATTACAGTAGCAGCCAAAAGAGAACAAATCACCGAAGTGAAGATGTAGCTGTGGCACAATTTCCATCATGACTTTATTCATGGGAAAGAGGGCCAGGGAGAGAAAAAGAAAGCAGCAGGAGTTGATATAGCCTTTATGGCCAGGGGCCGTGCCTGTGCCTGCATTAAAAGTCATGTCTCTATTTCTAGCACCCTGGATTAAACCAGATACCATCTGACTTGCCATTTATTTATTCACATGGGTTTCAATCTACAAGGTGCCACAGGAACAGGGTACTGGAGGGCTATTTAACGTGGAAGCTGACAAGGCTGCTGGCAAAAAAAAAAAAAAAAAAGTTTTCTTTTCAATAACTAAACCAGTAAGAATTGTGCTTAAAATCACCACAACCATAGTTCCTTTTTTGGGGTATTTCCTTTCTATGTCAGTCATCTGACTTTTCTTCTTCCATCCTAAACCTTCTAATCCAATTGTGCTACTGAACTCCTGTATTTGAGCAAAGGCCCTTTAAAGCCAACAAAACATCATACAGATTCCCATTTGCAATTGCTGAATCAAGGCTTTCGATGAGGCGCTGACTAATTGCAAATTGGTGAGCAGCAAACCGTAACTAAGGGCTGACAATAAGGAATATCGCTACGTATGGCAAGAAATGCCAAGGTCCTGCCAAAAAATCCATTTACTGTACACCTTTTGCAGCAGGAAAATAAATACCTCGACTGCAATGCTTAGATATTGCAAACCACCAAGTAATTATGATCAAAACAACCTGTGCATTTTGTTACACAAAGGTATGACTGCTCAACACACAAAGATTCAGAAAAAGAAATAATCTGTATTGACAAAATGACAAATGTGCAGGACCAAGGCCTTTTGGTGTAATGTTTGAAATGGGGAGAAATATTCTCATGAAAATTCAAAGTTCTCACTTAATTGAATATGGAGTAAATGATTCTTCTTTTGCATGTTCTTTTTCTATCTTCTAGGGACATGGTGAGAATTAATCTCTAAAAATAAGAAATATTCATATATGGGATCCAGGATCTACTCATCTTATAGGGTGGGGAAATCCAAAGTAACAGCAATTACATGCAATGTAACAATACATTTTCAGTCATTTTGGCAGCACCTTACAGAAAATTTGCAGATACACAATTTATAGCTTGTAACAATTGAAAGAAAAATCACATTAATCTAGGAAAAAACCAACCGTGGCATTGTCAGAGCCATGATACAACTGTAATTCCAGCAGATTAGGATGAAGATATAATACAAAGCAAAGCACTAATATTATTTGCTTTTTCTCAGATCCTTCTTTCTTTTCAGTGGCTTCTGCCACTAGGGTTGCAATATCAGTTATTTTCCAATCTTTTGCAAATGGAAAAGGGGAAATAAAACATCTCTTATTTGCTCATGTTTGGATTTTCAATATTTTTTCCCTTGATAGCTTCTCCTTTGAGCAGTAGCAGTGTCAATTCCCCAAGGGCAGAATTCAGGTCTCAGAAATACGTACACGGCATACAAATCCTCCGTAATGCTCTTCCTAATAGTTTGTTAAACTCTGAGAAATGTTATCTATGGAAATACATATATGCATTTCATAAGTGCAAAACCAGGTACTGATGCCATCTGCATTGAGCCATAACAACCATTTATTAACTTTGTAGAAAATTCTTATAGTTTATACAAATAACTGAGCTTGAAGAGCTCCTGCCAAGATGAATACAACATCTATCAACACACAGACTTCCCTGCGCAGTCCCCACAAACCACCTTCCAAGCCTGCATGGCAGCGTGCTCAAGCTGCAGCTTTGTGAAGTGCTTCAGAAATTATCAGGCAGACCTGACTACAAACTTTCGGCTTTCCACAGAGCTGAAGAAAGCCCTCTTTGTACAACTATCAACAGCCTGCCTCAAGCTTGAATTTATTCCCAGTGTCACTGAAGGGCAGTTCTGCTTCCATAAACTGTGAAGCTCTGAATCATTTGCACAAGGTTGTGCTGAATTTGTGATGTGGCGTGTAAGAACGGAGCAGTCACAAAACACACAACAGCAGAAAGAACTTCTAAGTGCACCTGATTATAGATTAATCTGCTGATGCACAAGAAATAGCCTGTAGAGGTCATAAAATTAAACACAGCAGACTTTTCTCTTAGAACATGCCAATGTTACACCATCCAGAGTGACACTGATTTTCCAGGCAGAGTACTGCTAAATCAAGTCTGAAGGTTTGCAACAGCAAAAGCACCATGCTGACAAAAATTTCACCTGCATATACTGTTCTCCACTTTCAAAATAATCTGCAGCTTTTGTAGGAAATTAGCTTCCACTAGCTAAAACACAAATGTTAAGCAAAATGACAGCATCTATATTGGTACAATTCCAACTTACCTCTGAGCAATATTTTAACTCTAAATGGGTGTTTTTTCTATAAAAATGTTTCAACAACCATCCCAAAGCCTGCATATCATGGTTTTTTTTCACATATACTTCTAACAAGACTTGAACCTTGCCTCTCCTTCTAGATCTTGCCCCTCTAACTTATTAGTTTATTTTGAAGTCACAGCCTGCAAATGAGCAACATGAGCTTTTTGTCAACCAAAAATTATTCTGGTATTCTCTGGGAGAGATTTTACATAAATTGAAAAATTTTATTGAAATTATTTAATGAGTATAATTTATCACTAGCAATGAAAGTTAGAATTCCCGTATTCACGTCCTTTACAAGTCATTAGTTAGAGACAGCAAAACATGCGTGTTGATGACTTCAGCTTCGCACACCTGCCGAAACAGTCCTTATGAACTATATACTGAAAAGCATTTTCTTATCCTAGAGTGGAATTCATTTGCAAGGCACTCATTTAGAGCCAGAACTGACAAACTTAATGAAGCAGTTCTCTACACAATGCTGTCTCATAGATATCTCTGAACATCACCCCACTGGAGAAAAAGTTCACAGCACAAACGAGTTACATAGCTGAAACACAAAGCATAATGCCAGTAACAGCAGTAAGAGTTGAAAATAGCCATTAATTCTGTAATTTTAAATCTGGGTATTTGAAAATAGCATATATACTTAGAGAGTAAGTACTTTTTGAATGCTTTCCTCATTCTTTGGCCTTTATATATAACCTTGACTGACGAAACACTTTTCAATTTTATTAACGTACGCTATGCAAGCTAGATACAGAGACAGACATGATGGGTGAAGCACTGCAATTGATCTGGTAAAAGTGCAAAGTCTATCATCAGGTACTATAAATATCAGTAAGATTTTATTATTTTTTTTTTAAATCAGCCACATTCAGACAAAACATAGGCAGTGATTGCCAGAGCTATGGCTTAGACTGAGATATTGCGGAAAGTGATTATGGCTAGCTGTGATTATGCTATGATCAGAATAGCATGTTCCCAGGTGTGCTTTCCAATCCAAAGAGGCACTTGAAGTTTTAATGGGAATTTGATTGAAGCACAAGACAACAAATGCTAAAATACTATGAAAGAGTATACTTCTGATTAAAGATCAAAACTAAATGGAAAGAAAGATTATGGCTATTTTATATTGGTTTTATGAAAATAGCCACACTGAGGGAGCTATTGGAGCCAACCACATATACCAAAATAACAGGATCAGTTGAGGAACAAAGCCCATGTGGCTCTCACAACATGCTAGCCTGAGCCACCATGCTAAAAACCCACACGACCTAAAGTGACGTGCGAAATAAAGTAAGCATTCAGTATTTATTTATGTATTTTCTGGAGATATTCTCTTCCTTTACCTCTATTTTACATACATTGTTGTCACAGGAAAAAATTGGCCAAGTCACGTGGTTTAAATGAAATCAGGGTTGAAGTGGTTTATTGATTTATTAATGGTATGTAATTAACTGGCAATCAGTGAGCTATATATTCAGGATCAATATCAGCAAAAGAACAGATAAACCACAATACCAGGCATTTACAAAATGAGAGCAAATGCTTACAATTTTCTAAACAGCCTTCTGCCACTAGCCCCAAAACCTTCTAATCCCCATGGCCATGTTCTCACAGTCACCTGCACATCACAACCTGTTCACAGGCCGTGTACAAGGATCTCCCTCTTCTGGGGTGCAGGTTCCCATTTATAAGCACCTCCTTTGTAGGATGCGAGGGCTTCAGCTCTGTGCATACCTATTCTGCTTCCCTTGGTTGAATAATTTGCAGGCAGTGAACTAGATCTCCCAGAGCCAGGTACGAATGCCCAAGGTGGGTCCCAGCAGTGCTGGATAAACCCATCCTCTGGCAGGGAGAATGCACCATCCTGGACATAGGCTGTAATGGTGGTGGTGCAGCCTCCAGCACTGGCAAACCCCATTTCGGTACTGTCCTGTTCCCATTTCTCCCTGCTGTAGCAAGTTTTCATGGTTCTTTTGCAGCTCTTTGCAAGCTACTTCTTTCTTTTTTCTTCTTTTGTTTGTTTGGTGGTTTTCTGTTTGTTTTGGGTTTTTTTTTGTTGTGTGGGGTTTTTTGTTTTGTTTTGGTTTTTGGGGGTTTTTTATAAGCTCCCAAAAGTCTCTGGGTAACTCTCTGGTTACCATTTAAACCAGCTGACAGTCTTGTTATGCAAACTTTTTTCATTTTAATTTTTGCTTTAGCACTACCAGGGTTTGGGTAAACATTCTCTGAGGTAGTTTTGGGTATTCCATTCACGCACACTGTTTGCTTTTGCATTCCTCCCCATTGCCACCCAGGCCATGTTACTGAGAAGGAGCCATGCTGACTCCCCTGTAAGCATTACCAATAGATGTTTATACAGAATAAACCTATTTTTTCTGGACATAGGACAGGAGATGCAATAAATAAGCCAAAGTTCAATGTTTGAGTTGAACCAGATTGCAGCAATGTTTATGGCTAGACATATAACCGTTAGCCCTCAAAAACAAATTAGTAAGAATTAATATCACAATGAGAAAGCTTTTAGAGTTGGGCTTTAGTTCATAATAGTGCTATTAAGTTATAACAGTCTGAATTAAGCATGGATTCACCACCCAGTGACATTTTATTCAACAACAAAAAATGAGAAAGAGTGCTTGCAGTAACTAATGTCAGAAGAGCTAGCAAAATATAGATGTGTAAGACAAAACAGAAGGAAAATGTTTTCAGGACCTAGGAATTATCAAAACTTCCAGAAACTGAGAAAACATGCATGTATAATAAAAATAAAATAGTCATTTGCCACAAATTACTGTCTAAAAGGATGCCCTTTGGTCTTCTAGTGATAGTATATTTTATGAATGCATGCAACCATTGGAGAAAAAACCATCTATTCTTCTGGATAAAGGATACAGAATCTGTTATTTTGCCTGAAAACATCTCAGATAAGTATCAATAATAAGATAAGAAAGATGAAAATGATGATGCACGTCAGTGCAAATGGATAAACAAACTCTTGCTACCTCAAAGACAGCTCAAAAAGCAATAAACAGGGAAAGAAAGGGCCTCAACATAATTGCAAAGCTCAGTCACAAGGTTAGTTGCATGCATTTCAAATTTTCTGTTACATATTTTGTGTCATAAGCATGTACAGTTCAAACTGAAAAGTTTACTAGTAAGGAAGAAATGTGGACTTTGTTTTCGAAAGTCTGATAACATAGAGGTCAAGGTTATATACAGAGAGGGAGCAAACAGAGACACTGTATGAAGCAGATCTGCCAAGTGACCTGTCCAAGGATGAGTCTTGGCCACACCTTTTCCCCTTGCTAAAGCAGCATTTCTGCTCTAACATGGTCCTCACCAGCAAGGCAGGAGCAAGCAGGTGAGGTTTCGAACCCAAGTGAAGATACACCATCAGCCCCCTGCAGACTGTGCACAGCCTGTCTGTGTGTCTGAGCACCACACTCGCCAAACCACCCTTTGAAGATCCTGGAGATGACAAGAAAGGATTCATTTCCTACCAGTGCTTTCAAGCAGTTCAGGCTCACATGACATCTTTCCAGAGGGAACTGGTTCCCCTTCACCTGTTACCAGTATCTATTCTGTAGGGTACCTCTGCGAATAGATAAAGATCGTTCCTCCTCCTGGAAATAAAAAAATTCCAGCCTCCCCCATCTCAGGAGTCTCCAGCCTCCACTCATCAAGGTGCAGCCAATCCTCCTTCCCTGCAGTGTAGGGTTTGGGCTTTTGCCCTGCACAGTCTCTGCAAAACCCCTGCTCATCTCCATAGGCTGCACACTGTCCCCTATAGCTCCTGTGCATTGCAGCTATGCAACTCAGTGCCTCAAGCAGAGCACATCTCTCACCGGTAAGGCCAACATCATTGTCAGCCTCAGCCCCGACAGAGCCACTAGGCAGACATCCTGAGAGCTGGATGGCCAAATCCTCTATCTGGAGCTCCCTTCTGATGTGACAGGGTGGCTGGTCCAGCACATGCTGGGGAATGCACCCTGGGGCACATCACCGTTATTGCTGCACAGTCCAATGTCATCTTCAGCAGGTACTACCAGGTCCATTTTCAGCTCCTCACTGGGAAACTGTCCCACAAGCAGCTGATTTAGCAGTTCAGTTCCCTGTGCCTCCTCATATGTAAATACTTTTTAAAAGATTAAAAACCCAAATACAACAATTCTACACTTTTGAGAGAGATGAGAATAAAGTAGATGAGCATTCGCAAATCCAAGAATTGTTTTTGTGGAAATCCACTTTCATGTAATGTACCTATAAGCTGCAGAGTTGAAAAAAAAAATACATTTGTACATGCTCAGTGTTGACAGTTTCAGCCTTATTCTCCCTCGTCTCTAATTTCCCAACTGGTGAAATACCACTTTTCCCCATTGAGTAAACTCATTAATCTGGTTGAGAAATGTAAATAGTATAGTAGTGACTGACACTGAAACACTTAAGAGTAAATTAATAATTATGTATTTAGCATAGGGTGTGGATATGCTGTGCAATATACACACACTGATGAAAATAAAAATAAATATGGAATAGGTCCTATTCATTGAGCGCAATGAGACACCCTGAGATGCTTATGTTCAAATAGCTGTTTAAATGTGAACTTGCATAAGCACAGGTCTGGTCACATTAATAAGTGCTTTTGGGGATTTGGTCCTCTGGTTCTCAGCCTCTTTCAGGTATGAAGCCACAGGGCAGAAGACTGCAATTCTCTCTCCCACTCATGCCCAACATAAGTCACTTCTGAATGTTAGATCATAAATATCACTTGTGACATCATCCTAAAGGGTAAGAAGCGATTTATATTTATATGAATAGACATGGAGGACAAATATGACCTATGGGAATATGTTAAATGTCTTCATGTGAAAACCAGAACACTAATATTAGCAGAAAAACTTCCTCTCGAAGATATTTTCTTGCATCCCAACCAGTATCAACATACACATCCGCTAACATTTGTTTTGAGTTACTAGATTTACACACCTGATCATCTTTAAAAAAAGGGCAAATGCCTTGGTTTCATCAACAGCATATAAATACTTGAAAGCCAAAAAAAAAAAAAAAAAAAGTAAAAAAAAAAGTGGTTTTAAAATTTAAAATTATAGATCTACTAAACTGGTTTGGAAGCCAGAAATATAAAAATTCAATTTATAAAACCCTCTGTGGTTTTGAAACAAAGAAACATTATTGCTACCTATTTAATTTAAATAGATATTGCAGCTTTATGTATGTTGGCAGGGAAATAGATCCAGACTATGGTGTATGCCTAGTAAGTAAACATCTCCAAGGAAAAAAAAAAGCAGGTCACCAGTGCATAAAGTGGATTTGGGAACTGTTTAACTGTGTTTCTTCTCAATATTCATTACAGCAAAGCACCCAGGGCACATCTATTTGACTTTACATTGTTTATTGCAATTTCCTCTCCTGAGAATCTTAGACCTTGACAACTAAAAGTTATAGTACCAGCCCTCAAACCAAACTCACTCACAAAAGAGTAGTGTTCACGTTCGATGTGACTGTGGGATTCAAGTGAGAGTCTAACAATACTCAGTACTGAAATGCTTCTGGGTTTTGGTCTTGACACTAAACAGTCACAGAGTAGCACAGCATACAAAGATCGCTTTGATAGAGACTGGCTTTTTACTTAGTTGAATAAAGAAATTGTCCTGTTCACCCCAAACTATATCAGCAAGGAGAAAACACAGAGGAAGTGTGATCAACTTTCATGATATTGCATATAGGTATGAAATAGAAGATTTGGGGAAATTCAAGATTTTGGAGTTTAAGCCGCAGAGTATTCGGTTCCATTTTTTCCCCCCATGGCTTTTGTTGTTTGGATTATTTTTTTTTTTTGGTTAATAAGTTTGACCCTAATTATCAGAATTAATCTCTGGTAACTAGGAGACCTCTCTGACAATCAAAACAGTTCTCTTAAATTTAAACCACTCTTAATGAAAGGCATGGCAGCTATTAAAAAAGTGTCAGTATTGTAACTCAACATAAATTAATCTAAATGCTACCAAACCTCTTTTCCTGTGTATTCTTGCTCAGAAAGGGTTTACTACATTGTCGGTGAATGAATCGCTTCACTTTCCAATAGGCAATGTTGGGCAACTGTCAATTTCCAATGATTAAATAATTTCATAAGCTAGAAAATAAACAAGGGCACAGGGTTTTGTAATTGCTGTTTTTTCCCCAGTGAGCAGTTAGGGTGGGAAAAATAAATGGGAAGACAAACAGAACAAAAATTAAAAGAGTGAGGAATGGTATGCACAGACACTTTAAGATTAACATGCACAAAAGAATGAAATATTTCCAAACAGAAGCAGCACTTCTCATCACACCAACCTGACTACCTTGAGACAACCCAGTTCAGGAATCATGAAAAAAATAGAAGAAATAGCTTCAGTGACCTGAAAACTTTTCTAAGGTAAAAAAAAAAATAAAATATGAAAATCATAAGAGAAAAGATCTGAGCATAAGTTTTATATTTTGGTCTTGACTTTTCTGCCCTTGACTTTTCTTGCCCATAAAGTTACATCTCGCTTTTGACTTATTTTTACTGATAGTAAACTGCTGTGGTACTACTGAGATTTCCTCTTTTTCCCCCTGAAAATAACCCTGTATTTTCTGCAATACTAGATATGAATGTTCACTGGAATTAATTCTTTTATTCCCCTCTGACTATTCTTTAAATTGCTATTTATAAAGCGTGTTGAGGTTGGGGGCTTCGTAGCTGTTAATGGACTCACAAAGCATATGGGGTAACATCTGCATTTCTTCAGCCACTCAGAGCAAACAACATGGTGAAGTTGCACCTTATGCAGTCTTGAAGAGTACTTCCACTGAGGGAATGTGAGCAGGACTGAGCATGATATGCTCCCAAAACTCTAAATCTGTATCAAGATTCAGGATGAAAATCAGGATGCTCATTCCTTTATGGACACTAAATGTTCAGGAAAAATCCTGAAACCAAATACAGCTGTACAGCTATGGATTTCCACCATCAAGAGTTCACTGAGAATTTAGCATACACCTGAATAGTGTTGCTGAATATCTAATAGATTTCCACCACTTTTCTCTCATCCTCCTCTTTCCCAAATAAAAGACTATATTCAGCATAATTTTATTAATTTCACATAATGCCATTAAAAGCAAGCAAAACAACTTTGAGGACACAAGTGTAAAATCTAATGCATCTACTTACTTTTTTGCACAAATTAAATTTGCCATTTCGCGACTTAAGTTCCAGTGGGAATATAGCTTCCAGTAGATTTGAAGGCATCAGCAGTGAATCACCATAGGTTTTGAACCATAAATGGAAATTTTTTACTGTTGTCATTAAAAGGACTTTGGCATAAAAGTGCCATATTTTATATTTAAAAAACAGTCATTAATTCCATACAAAGCCAAAAGCTCACTAGTGATACAGTTATCATTTCTGTTTTCCTCAAAATCCTTACAGTAAGAAAATGAGCTGGTTTCATTCAGCAGCTCCAAACATTTTCATATAACTACACAGTGTTAGTCAAACCGATGACAACTGACTCAAGGATGGCCAGTAATTTATGGCATCTGCTATTCACAGAAAAGAAGAAAAAACCCTACTGATCATGTCTGCCTGGGATGCTTTATTTCAAACATCTCTAAACTTCACAGGTAAAAATGCTAGAACCACCAGTTTCTGGGGTGGGGTGGGGGGGATAAACCAAAAACAACCAAGACCGAATATTTGTGCTGATTGTACATAAAATACCATTAGCAGAAGAAAGGAAATTAACTCTTGTTGGAATTCTACTAGCCAACCATTCTGCCAAAGATTTACTGTACCTCCTTGCACTTTTTTTATGTTCTCCTATACAGAGTACAATGATTGGCATGGCATAGTTATTCTTGTGATGTGAAAAGTATATGATACTACATACAAAATATCAAATTTAAAAGAAATAGCTGCAGCAGAATACTAGTGAATTCATTGCCAAGATGAAGTCAAACATAACTTGGATTAAAACTGCCTATAGCTTTTGGTCTAAGCTTCAGACACGTAAGTTCGTTAGAAAAAGATTTATAATGCTTTCTTCATACCTTGTCAGTTCAATTAATTCTGGTTGAAAAATGGAGAACACCAGACTGTGGAACTTTTTAAATTTTTAAGATATTAATTAATATGACAGGTCACAACTTTGAGCTGAATTATGAGACATTCCTTCATCCCACCATGAGACCACCCTCCTAGCTATTATACTTTATAAAATTATTTATTTTTAGATCTATGTAATGCATATATTGTTTATCAAAGCATTCCTGTAGAACAAATCAAAATAAGAATATGCAATGCTACAAGTGTTCCTGAAAGAGCCTGTGCTAGTTTTTTTCAACTTCTTTAGCTGAGGCTTAAGACTAGATACTAGAACTACTGAACATCTAGAAGACTGACTTAGATTACCATTTACAATTTCATTATTAACAAATTGCAACATACACTGACTGACACATAGAATGGGCTTTCTCCGTATGATTACCCTTCTGTTTTTACTACTTATTTACAAAAGTTTCCTGTGTAAAAAGATACATACATTGTAAAAAAATCATTAGCTCGATTCAAAAACCAAAGGGTAACCACTAAGCAAGACTCAAAAGATGTGGCTGGCAGGTGTTTTCTAGCTTTCTGAAGTTTTTTTTTTTTTCTATGTCCAAAACAGAAGCAGTTTAAAATGTATAGCAAGATGCGAGTTCTGGGGAACCGCTTCCCTTCAGTTGGCAACTCCAAACTAGTGTTGTCATGAGTTTGACACCTTTCCTTTGAGTCTGTTCCAAAAGCAAAAAGCACAAGCAAAATGAGAAAAGACAAAGGAGAAAGCAGGGGAGATCAAACTATAATAATTTAGTTGAGCTTCAAAGTTGGACCCTCAAGTTCTCAATCTAGTTCCCTGATTCTGACATGCTGCTGACTCTCTTTCCTCTTCCAATTACCAAATTCGTATGTGATTTTTTAAGTATAGCTTTCATTGTAGAGCTAACTTTAGAGCTACATCCAGTTTAGTCTTAGCTTAGTGAAAATACCCCCAAGACACATCTACACTCAGCTCATATCCACTCCAGTTCCACACCCAACTGTCCAATATGCAAAGGCTCCAGTGAATTATCCTGAGGCTACTGGCACCAGCTACATAACTCGGCTACTGGAAATCCTTTTTCATCTTCTTCACTACAATTTGAAAGTTTTACTGACCAATTCAGTTAACAACTTCTGCCTTAAAATGGTCTAGAAACAGACTCTGGCTACTGTGTTTCTCAAGCTGAATTTTACCTCGTCACCAAGAATTATAAATATTATGGCAGAAAATTATGTTAATGCAAGCATCCCTTGCCACTCTAGGGCTCAAGACACAAGGAGCATGTGGCAATAGCACAGCGTTATTTCCTCTCTGAGGATGGGACAGTATACTCTGCTAAGAATAACCCATGCTGATTTGACAGAGCAGACCTGTAGAAGAATAACGCCCTGTATAGCCTGGAAGTTTTGGAGCACAACCACCTGCAGTGGATTGAAAACCTCTGTAAGCAAAGTGACCTACAGGTTTTTGTATGAGGAGCCTGTTCCTGCTTCTTGGTGACAGAGTTACGGATGAGCACCATCAGGTCACCCACAATTTGTTATTACGTTTTTATCTGGAACTTACCCACCTCATGTTTCTACAGCTCAGTAGATCCTTGTTTTGCTAAAGACAGTTCCTTGCATGGTTCTCTGCTGGGTAAATTTCTTTTCCCAGTTCACTGATACACACCCAGGCCATTCCCTGTTACTGTTCTCACTGAGCTGTCATGGAAATCCAGCATCAAACCTTCCATCACCTGGTAGGATATTGAAATGATTTGCAATATAACATTTCTCTTCAGGTGCTGGGAGATACAGTGGGAATGTGGTTATGTGCAGACTCACTATATATTGTACACTGCAACCTAATCCATTTACCTGTCATGTGAACGCTAGCCTGCATCCTCCAGCAAGGATAAATTTTAAATTTTAAAACCTTCAAACTCAATACAAAGGTTTTAGTATCTGGACAATGAACATGATGGGGCACTCAGTGAATAAAAGTCTACATTAACCTTGCAATGCAGACGCAGTGACATTGTGGATCAATTAGCTTTCTTCTATTTAAAAAGTAAATGTGTTTGTTCCATAGGATAGGTGTCAATACAGCCATGGTCTTGAGTTATGTTTAAGTCTTCCGGCTTAGAAATAGAAATGTTTCGGGGGCTGTTTTGTTTCTGTTAAAAGTCGAGGCATCAACAACACCAGAAACAACAAAAATACTACGACAAAAGGGTCTGAAGCCTTTGAAACAGATCAAAAGTACAGCCATTTGTTTGATCTATTTTTTTAAAAAGTGAATATTGAAATATTTAACACGCTTAGTTCCTGTGTAAGAAAATTACTGTGCAATTCTCCCCTTTCCCCCCAACCCTGAAATCTCTCTCTGATACCTTCTCCAGCTTTTTTCCTGTGAAAAGCTTCCTTCTACATCTAAATATGGTAATTGACAGGAAGAAACAAAATTACAATTGTGGAGCGATATTCCATTCTGTAATAAGCTGAATTCACTTAACCTCATGATCAAAATGTACAGTACATCTCACTATTTGCCCTCATGTTTGTAGGATATTAATATTCTGGCAAGGTGCACTCAGTGTGTGACTGAATTCACAAATGATATTATCAACAATAAAATAAATAAATCATGTTTCACAGTAAGACACCATGGCTTTTTTTAGATTAAAATTATCCTTGAAAACAGACATAAAACATAATCAAATAGACCAAGAAAAGAATGAAAGAACATCTCAGAAGGGTTTAAGTATTTGAGATAAAAGACATATGAAACAACTTTGGATGTAGGGGGGGAAAAACCCAAAACCACACTTGAATAAGAATAGAGAGAAACATTGAACAGGCACAATATTTTTATGCTTCAGAGTCCACGTTTCTTCCTTTCAGTGATCCCCAGTGAAACCAGTAATAATTTATACAAATATTCACTGGAAGAACAACATCAAAATATGCAATGAATGCAATAGGAGGAACCCAAAGATCATAACTATGCTCACTATGTGATAAGGTATTTCATACCTTTCTATTATAACTAGAAAGAAAGGATATTTTATACTGGTATTTTATAAAATTCCTTCAACATTAAAGCAAAAATTACAGTTTAAACATGGAATCAATTTTTCTACTAATAGTTTAATAGTAAGTAAACATTTTCATATATCACCAAAGAGATCATAGCATTCAGCAGCATAAGTAGTACTGTATATCAGAGTTCTATGTTCTTTAAAAACCACTCTCACAGAGTGTCTGCCTTCAGTGTTTGTATCTCAGTCACGGAATACGCAGCCATGGTGGGTTTCCATTTTACTGTCTAAAACTTTAGTTCAGAACATCCTTCTCAGATGACCTCACTAAACATTATTTGAGGAAAAAAACATTCCATTTGACAAACTACTACGTTCCAAATTGATAAACTCAGAATTCCCAAGCAGAGCCACAAAGTTAGGGTGAGGCTTATTTCATTATCACTTCCAGTTTGTGTTTTGCCTTCTCACCATTCATCAAGTCTTCATTGCAAATACTGCGTAATTTCACTTGCAGTTCCTACTATAACAAACAAAGTCAGCCCCCACATCTCAGACACTGTCATGCTATGGCATTGTCACCCTCTTTTCTTAATGGCCCTAGCTGTTCACCTCCCATAAAATCCAAGTTCATTCTTTTTAAATTCTTTATAAAAGACCAACTTTTGTAAGGTTGCAACCACTCTGTGCACATGTGAAAGGACATATTTTTTTAGAGGAATCAAAAGAGACCCCCAGTTCTCCTAGTGCTAGGACCAGCAGCATCACTTCCACATGGGTGAGAGGAGGGGACAGGACCGGTCCAGTGCAATCAGCACTTCAGTGGAAGTCATAAGTTTTATGAAATTGTCCATGAAGTGGATACAGATCTTGAAAAAAGTACGAAGAAGTATTACCTTCCTCCCTACCCTTCTGAAATTGTCCATGAAGTGGACACAGATCTTGACAAAAGTACCAAGAAGTATTATCTTCCTCCCTACCTTTCTGAAATAATTTTGCCAACATTATTCTTAGAGTCGCTTCTCTGTGTAGCAGTCGTTGGACAGCTTGGTAGAAAGCTGGGCACCCACAACCTGGATGGTGCCCAGTGCTCAGGCTGGTGCCATGCTTGTGCTGTTCGTTGCACGGGAAGCTTCCAGCCTTAGGACACAGCACCATTCTAGTATCAAATGTCTCACACTGTCCAATTAAAGCTTTAGAAATTCACAAGGTAAATATCTGGGGATTTCTTGGGTCATCACATCTTTCAGGGCACATCATATCACATGCTTTGGGACTAGTTTTAAATGTTTTAGACACATGTATCAGCAACAGAGGGAAAAGAATTACAAAATCAAAGTTAAAATCGAATCGGCCTCAACAATGCTGAAAAAGAAGCACAAATTAATCTGATAATCAATAAGCATTAAGACTTATTTCCTAAAAGTCTGTGCCAGAACGTTTTGGAGAAAGGAGGACTCCACAGGACTAAAAACTGAAAACAATGAAAGACAGGCTGCACCGAGACTAGGTCATCAGCAATACTTTTCAACTTGGCACAAGAAAAATTAATGGAAGTTTCTTAATTGGCTAAATCACATCTGTCTAACATTTTGACAGAATTAACAAAAAGAAGTCTGTTGCTGCCACTGAGGCATGTTAATAGAGATCTGATAACTTGCATGATTAGAAGCCAGTCATTTTTATAAATGTTTTCAAGAGAAGTAACATTTTCATAAGGCTACAACTCTAAGATCTTGAATGACACAGCTCTTTTCTAAGTGAATTATAAGCAAGTGGCTCCACTGATTTCTGTAGGATGCTCCTAGTGAGCAAGGATGACAGAACAGTACCCTGCAGATATATATACAATATCCTTCAAATGATAAGCAACAACAACAACAAAAGAAAAAAAGAAAAAAAAAAGAAAGAAAAATAAAAAGTTCTTTCTGGACTCCCATTTACCCTTTCAAATGCATATTTACCCAACGCAATGCAACACCATGTCAGAGCTACCCAAACTAGCACATTTATACAGCACCATGCAGGGATATTAGCTAAGGTCTCAGAGAGAATATAACCTCGTTAGAGCAACATTGTGCATGGGCTAATTAGGCCTGCCTCTCAAGCAAGGCTAATTATTCCCAGTACAGCACCATACTGATATCACTCTGCTGCTTCTAGGTTCTGGAGCTAGATTATTCAGCAGTAGCTCAGGGATCTCTGCCCCACGCTGCATTCAAAATTGTAAACAGAATCATGAGAAATGGATGTATTGTTCTGAGATAGCAGCATGATGCACTGCACTGTCTCGCTTCATCTATCAAGGATATCAAAATGAAGGATTAACATGTCTATGCACTGAGATCTTTGTTTAAATGGGAAATTCCACTACCAGGCCAACAGTTGCGCCACAGAGAAAAGTTGGACTGAAGGGAACAAATATCCCAGGACTGTGTCCAGAGTGGCTACAATCATCTCACTAGGTGCATGCCACCCTCAGTAGGCCCTAAGAAACAAAAAAAGGTAAGTAAAGGCTAGAGAGAAGGTCTAGACTTCTGCTGGTTTTCTTAAAAGACCAGCTTTGAGTAAAAGCTAGAGCAAAACAGAAGGTTTCTTATTCTGTTGGCCAGGCAGGTCTCACAATGAAAGTGTAAACCCGAGTACCGGTACCGCGATGGAGCATGGAGCACAGTTAACTGAGAAACCTTCCTTGGGATGTCTTACTGCAAGTTTCAAAGTTTAGGAGAGTTTGTTGTTTCAGATGCAAAAGCTGATAGCAAATCTGTGTCAACGAGAGGCCTTACAGAGCCCAAACCAGAAATGACAAGCTGGCTGGGACTGGAGCCAGCTGCCCTGGAAGCACTCTAGGTCCCAAGTCTGGCTGCATTGCAGACAAGGCTTGTGCACCAGGAGGGTTGAAACAAGCAACAGCATGATCTTCATCAGATAGGGAAGAAGAAACTACTTGACATTTAGTATAAAAGTAAAACCAGTGCTTTTACATAAAATATACATAGAGGAGTCAACAAAATTTTTGTGTGAGGCAGCCAGAAAGCTTCCCCTTTGCCCAGTAGGAAAGTTTTCTTTGTATCTTTAATTCAGCTATCCTCTTATGAAAACACAACAAAAAAAAAATCTTTGAAATTAAAAGGCAAGGCGAGGTCTCTCACATCACCACAGAACTGAATGCATCTTGTTTTGACATAGCTCTAACAAGCAGAGTAAAGCACAGGAATGAAGACTTAATAAACTCCGCCAGGATTTGAGCCCTGCATCGCTGACACACATTTCTGTGATAAGACTGAATTGCCAAGAGCCTTCCATTAAGGACAGTGTTTTCGTCCAGGTCTTGTTGTGATGTTGGGTAACAATAAATCTAGTTTTCAAAAGACACTCTAATAGGAAATGTGAAATAACAGAAATGTGAGTAACATTTTAAGCCATTAGCGTACTGTATCCACTTCCTTTTCTAACTGGCAGTTGTTATCAGTATAAAGATTTGAAAGTACACATAATAGCTTCTAATGAAAATGAAAGGGAAAAAAAAAAAAAAAACCAGAGCTGCAATGACAGCTTGTTCCCTAGAATTCCAATAGAATTAAACAATCAGTTTTGATGAGGGGAGCACAGGGACAAGGCAGAAAGACATCATCAATTTAAAGTCAATTTACCTTTGTGGTTACTAGGCTGTAAATGAACACCTCTTCTGTAACAGCACAGCCAAAGAGGAGTTCTTACCTGCCTTGTTCAAAATATACTAGTCCAAAATATTAAATCCTGGGCAAAATGGTAATAAAAGTCACGAGAATATCGGGATTAATTTGGTCTCACTCCTTATTGCTGCTCTACCTGTTCATTGCAAAGCATTTTTTAATTTTGTTTATAACCACGAAAGAAAGAACACTCAGACCATTGCCCACATCTCTCCCTGTACAGGTTGGACCCCCTACCAGTGCTTAAAATACCACATTTTAGCTCCAGCAGAAAAGTGGCAAATGTCATGAAGCCCACTAGGTATTGGACTACTGCAAATTTACACACAGAGGCATAAAAGTCATAAAGAGCATAAAACCTTAGACATTAGGAAATACCATTTTAGGGAACAGAAAGAGGAGAAATCTTGTTCAAAATGAATTAATTCATAAAGAACATTTAAAAATACCAGCCTATAGAAAAGATATACTGATAGCAACTGAACATTTAATCTTTAATATGCATATCCATTTTCCACTCCATTTTCAGAAATATCAATAACTATTCTGTACAAGCCGACAAAATGAAAGGTTTTACTAACTCAAAGCTTATCCCATCCAACCTCTGCACTTGTAAACTGTTTAACATGCTAATGCCTGATTGTTTCTGATTAAAAAAACCCAAACAACTATATCTTGCTAAAGCTGTGATGTGCCAAGTACACAGTGACAAATAGCTTTCTCGAATCCTGACAAAATACTCCCTCTGCTGTACAATACACACTGTTACATAAAGCCCAATGCACATATATACATATTTAAACTATGAACAGGTCATGGGTATAGGTAGGTTTCATAAACCAGAGAAATAATTCACTTTTCCAGAATGGCCTTGCTGAAAATAGAAATATCATTTGTATCCACCAAACGGAAAGTTACTCGTGGCTTAGGTCAAACGAACAGTATGTATACACTAAGGTACAAACATATATAGGTGCCTAGGCCTCAAAGACAATAATAATCCTAAATTATTTAGGTTTGTAGTGAACATTAGAAAATAAAGGGTCAAATGCCCAGATGAGGCATAGACGGGTCAAAATACAAATATCTGAATATAAGGATAACAGAATGAATGAACAAATTCAGCCATAGTTTTGTTCTGACTGTATTTTACTATTTCTATTATATACCAAGAATTTGTCTTGATCCAAAATGGCTCTCATTTTCATCATGCATCGATTTCACCATGTCTCTATAGCAAATAGTAAGGTGGTTAACAGGACTGGGAAGCTTAACATTTCTTTTGGGCTGGAAAAATCTTTCAAGATAAAGTTTTCATTTAGAAATTATGTAATCCAAGTTACCTAAAGAGACTTGGAAAACCAAAGGCATTCAGGAGACCACACCTTGAACAAGCTGAAACGGTTGTGCCAAGTACCCCAGAATGAAGACCTGTTCACGCCACAAAGCCAGACCAGCCTGCAGTACATCAACTCCTGAGGCAGCATCCATGCAGCACATGTGTCACAGACTGTCTGTGCCAAAGAACATGGAAAGACCTCTCCAAGTTTATATCAAAAATCTGTTTAAATATTTAGTGCGCACAATCTCTCCCTCTCCCCCAGAAAGCTGAACACTTCTCCTAAGAGAGCACCAAAGCCCATGCATAACCACAGAACAAAACATCATTATCCATAAACAGACGTACAATTTTCAGCTTTTAAAAAAGTTAAAATTAGTTCTTAAGGATGGATATTAGTGAACTATTTGAATGCAAAAATCCCTCTAATCTACTTCAATTTGTATTAGTAGGGACTGACACAAACACTTTCTCTCTGCTTCAGACTCTTCCAACTCATACAATTTCAACTGATAGAAATGTGTTTAAGAAAACAGTAATTGAGGAACAAAATCATCTGCATCTCATGATTTCATTACATATTTTGGTTTTATTCCACCAAATTGTTAAGAAATTTAAGTTCTGATTTAAGTCATATTGTCCTTATGTGTTAAATGCCATTAAAAATTCAAATTTTATCTAGCTGTCATTAAGATAATTTACAGAAATTAGCCATTCCAGGGCAGAAAGATGAAGACACTGTAATAACAATAATGCTGGCTTATCTGAGAACACAAAACCAAAGAGAATTTCTTCCCAGAAATTCCATTAAAATTATTCTTTTCAAAGTAAAAGCTAAAGAGTAATTATTTCTAAGCTTATTAAGTAGTAATCACTTGTGGGTTTTTATTTATATATAGTTGATATAACTCCTTTCTATTTCAGAAATATGTCAAGAATATAGTTATCTGAAAAGCAGTATTCAGAAGAAATGCCCTTTGCATTTTTCTCGTAGAAACACAGTAAATGTTTGCTCACTAGCAAGTAACAATTGCAGCTAGCTGCAGTATATGCTAAATTGCGTATACGGAGGGGGGGAAAGAATTCTATATCGTTCATCTTACACCTTTGAGTGCGCATCATATGAATATACACCAGGAGTAACAATAACTCCATTCCAAACAAGGATCAGGGCACGATTCACTACAGCCCCAGCATCACACTATAGGCCATGCTTGAGCAAAACTTGGCATGACCGCTCCTTTGCAGTATATCAATACTGCCACAGGATGGCAGAAAGAACACCTGATAATTTCAGTGGCTTTAAAATTCCCAAGATGCTGGTGGAAGCCTGTAAGCAGCTGAATCCTTAGCTGCCAGCATTCTGTTGCGTTTGCAGACCAAGTGCCAATTACATGCAGGGTCCCAGTGGCAGAAGCTTACACAACATTGTGAAAAGCCTTAAACGCTATAAAAATGAGTAGCTTTAGTGCTACTCATTTCCACGTTATAATCTCTTTAAGAGCTACCAAAAAAAAGTTGCAGTTTATACCTTGTTGGAAAAGAAGAATTGGCTGAATTTTTAAACCATATCATCAGTCAGTTCGTGGCAGGTAGGACACTGCCTGTGCCAGTCTTATAGGAAAATTGCAGCGTGATGCGCCTCCAAGCACACAACCCCACAGACGGAAAGCTCTGTCAGACAGATCTTCAGGCCTCCTGCTCAAGGAACAAGTTGTCTGTACACAAGGCAAACGAAAAGCAGGATGCTACCAGAAACAAACCGGCAGCACACTTGCATCAAAGAGCACTTCTTGCCCTCAGGCAGAAAGTCATCTCAGGAGGTATTTTATTTTTCCTTTTCTTTTCAAGCTAACAGGTATTCAAGAGATACAGAGTAACTTGGAAACAGTGACTTGATAAACAATTGAACTGAGGCAACATGGGCCCTAAAAGAAAAGCTTGTTTCCATGGACGTTTGCCATCTTTGGTCCCATAGCCCTTCCTGTGTGTGTTTACTCCTGCAGTCACAGGATTAGCAACAGCTTCAGAATGAGCCGAATCGCCATTTTACCCAGGTTACTTATAGCACCCTTCTGCTTATTTACAACAGTGTGATGGGGAGACTCCAGGATGCTGCAGCTTGCATCTCCATCCCTTTCCTTTTGCTCCTGGCCACAGGCACTACAGGGCAGAAGTTTGGGGAAAATGTGGGAAATTTCTGAACTTCTAAAGTTCAGAAAAAGTCATCAACTTTGTTTCTTCAAGCAAAGATTACTGGATCATACATAAATCTTTCTGGCATAACACCACAAGGAGTCTTCTTCGCAGAGCCTACCAGAGATTTTATACAGGTTCTTTCCCCCAGGAAGGGAATATTACAAGACTCCATCTTGATGCTTTTGATCCTCACTGAAATCATGAAGTCTATTTTTTTTATTAGGCCAGTGGGGAGACACGTCTTTCTTGCTGCATCAATTAATAGCCTGAATTTGGTTTAATTTCAACCTTTTTCCCTTGTTCTCTACCTATGAAACTGAAGACTTTTCACATTAAAATTACTATATCTCTATCCTGCTGTCTGATATTGCAGACAAGATCTCTTTGCTTTGGCTGAGAAAAAAAATTGCTACTCACCGAATGAAAGAACTTGTATTAGTTTCAGAATCATGATAAAAACAAAGAATTGCTTTTTTCCTAGGTTTTGGACAAGGATAAGGGTTCAACGAGCTCAGCCACTTGAACAATTCCTGTATTTTATCTAATCCAAAGAAATGAAAATGCTGTTTCTACCACTGAACTTGAGAAAAAAAATATGCTAATGATAGCCCTGGTCCAGTCCTTCCTTTCTGCAGTATAGGTAACATAACATATTTCTAGTCCTTTAGTAACAGACTTGGTAGCTACATTCAGCTGGTAGCAAGAAACATTTTTTCTAGCAGAAAATCCATTTCTGGATTTATCCAAATGGAATCAATGGAAGCCAATAGCCTCTCGACCACCTTTTCTTTTTCCAGACTACTACTCATTTCTATAGCCTCTCGACCACCTTTTCTTTTTCCAGACTACTACTCATTTCTTCCTTGAAAAGCACCATCCATTACTCTCTGTTTTAATAAGGTACAGGCTTAACCAATTTGAAGCAGCCCAACAGTAGTCTTAAATTAATTACAGTGTCATCCATCCCTTCCCCTGACATCTGAAGATGACACCTTGTGGCAGCTTCTCCTTTAGCATTGTCTTTAAGCGTGATACATGATTGCAATTTTCTTCCATCTGCTTGAACTTCCAGCATAACAGCAAGCTGGGCACTTCTTGGTTTTGCTGGTACTTTTGTTGATAACAGATTTGCACCTTTAACACATACAGCAATATTTGACCGTGTGGTGGGAAAGTACCCAATTTCAACCTGTTCTGTATTTGTGTCTGTGGTTGTGTCTTCATTTTATGCAGCACCATTGACAAGCTACTGATATTTTCAACACTGTGAGCCCTTGTTTTCCTATCTAACTAGGCTTGAAAGTTGCTGCATTTGGATAAACAAATGCATCCTGGCTTTCAGCTGGCCCTTGGGGATCTGCAGCTACACAATAACATGCAGACCTCCAATGGCCCAGTCGTTTCTAGGACACAAACCACACGGGATATTAATCTCTCGGGGGGGGGGGGGGGGGGGGGGGGGTGTTGGGTTTTATTTATTTGGGGTTTTTTGTTTTGGCTTTTTTTTTTCCCCCTCCTCTTGTTGTTAATAAATGATACTGCATTTTACTTTCTCAACAAGCCTGTTCTGCTTTGCTGGATTAGGGATGTACACTAACCGGCACTATGAACTGTTTTTTCTTCTTTCCTTCAGCAAATCTTAGCAATTGCACAGATTAGCCTAAAAGTAGCTGTAGAGTCTGTATACTAACTCTAGAAACAGCATCTTTTCTAACTGCTTTTTAGTTATGTTTTATTCATATTCCAGCGATCGGTTTAAATTTGCATTCGAGCAGTCTTACATGCTTTCTAATGGTTTCACAATTGAAATGCCTTGCGTTTCTGTTACCTGCTGTTGATTGCTTCAAGGGGGTTTAATTTACTTAATGATTGAGAATACAGACCATAATATTAGATATGTTTTCATGTTCAGCCCAATGTAAATTTGTGCTAAAAATAAACATGAAAGGCTTTACATGATAAGCAAAGCGTCATAAGGGTACATCATACACTGGAGCAGCTATATTAAAATTATAACTGTATTGTGAGCATAGATGAATCAAGATCAATTGCAACACCTCTTTGCTGAGTGTATCATATATACTTTCTTTTTTCCTTGTATGCAAATCAAAAATAATTCAGAGTCTTTACATCTTGACAGGTGGGGAAAATAGCACTTTGAAGTGAATTTCCAGATATCCCTTTGAGTTTCATTTCAGAAATATAGGCAGTAGATATTTCAGCAAAGTTATTTTTATATATATATATATATGTATATATACACACCAAAAAAAATGGTTAACTCACTCTGTAAAGATACTGGGAAAATACACCACTATTACAAAGAAGCACAAGGCCAATTAATTTTGATGTGACTAGAAAACCAAAACTTTCCTATTCACCTCAACTTTAAATAAAGTCAAGCTCTAGCTTTCATTTTTGTGTATATGATACACTGAAACTTCCCAAAACATTTTTCCTGAGTTGAATTTGTTCCGAATGTAACTCAGTTCATGCTATAAATTACAGAACGTTGCTCATCACCTTTACCACTAAATGGCAGAGGATACAAACCTACTTCATTCTTACCTGTGGGACCTCACTTCAGGTCCCCCCAATGCCCAAAGCTCTGGAAGACCCTAATTTGATAATCTACTAGTAAACATGAGAGAACTTTTGTATTTGCTCATTCAGTTTTTCAAAAAACATTGCAGAAGACAAAATTAACCTGAAACTAGAAGCAAGTCTAAAACAACAACAACAGCAAAAAAAAAAAAGAATACAATAGAAGAAGCTTAGTGAAATTTAAATCTGCATTTGAATTTTTACTTTTAATTAAAAAAAAAAAAAAAGAAAATTTCATGGAGCAAGTTGGAACAGGTAGCCCAAAAACGTGTTCTTTAATATTAAAACCTGCATATGGCCCTCTTAGCTTATCTCCAACTAAGAACTTTACAGGAAAAATATTGCTAGCATTCTCATGTAAAGTCTACAAGAAAACAATCTTTTAGTACAAATCCAACATCCTGCTGCAATGCTCTTCATATCAGTTGTCATCTCAACCACCAGCAATGGTTTCAGAGTAAACATCCTTCAAAGATTATTAGGATCACATAGTTTTAAGAGAAACGAATGATTATATATAGCTAACTATCTACACATCAAGATAAATACTGAAGCATTTATCTGCACTGTGGTCACAATTTAAAAGCCATTTTTGTAACAGCAGTGGCTAGTGAGAGAGAGAATAGTAATGGAAATTTTGATTTCAGAACACAAGATGGCAGCCTCCAAAAGGGAATAGGAAGTTCCCAAATCACCTCCAACGGTTAGGGACCTTATCATAGTGACATTAAATCTTGGACTGCAAGAGTCCAAACTTTACCAACCTTTTTATATGGATTAACCACAGACATCATGAATAATAGCAAAAAAGTAAATATGAAACTAAAAACATGTTTCATTAAGAGAAAAGCATATTAAAAGGAGCTTGTGGGAAATATTTTGTATATTTCCATCTAGACTTCTCAAAAGGCTTTACTTCCAAAGGCAAAAATGCAGATTACCATTCCACAACCAAGATTTACAAGTAAAACTTACCAATACATATATATGAGATCACCCAAGAACCAGTCACATCTTTACCATGCAAAAATGAATGAAACAAGTGTTTCTTCCCATAAATGGCCAGATTTTATACATGTATGGCTATATTGCAATTTACAGGGAGCAGCTACAATCCAGATCTCAGTTACAAATCTGGTCATACTAAGCCCCAGTAAAGTTTTTTTGACGCTGCTGAGTACCTGAGACTATGCAAAGTAAAGGTCTAGTCAGTTTACTTTCCTCCTTAAATAATATGCAAAATGTTTGCACGCAAATAGAAACGTAACTGTGAATGGACTTCATGTTCTGTAACTCCTACCTACCAAAGTCAGAAAAGCTCTTCCAGACTCTCACGTAGCAGAGAAAAAGATTAAACTAGAGATGTCATAAGGAAACCTGGGGGAAAGAGAACCTAAAAAGCTACTTTTTGACTCCGCTTTAACCTCCATCTGGCTTATTTACACATTAATGACTCAATTGCAGGTTGCATACCTGACCCCACAACAAAATACAAGTTCAATGCAGTCCCATTTGCATTCACATCACAGGAGTAATAGTGACTTAATTAAGTCTTAATAAGTCATAATATCTTTAAAACACATGTACGACTAAGTCAAAACAGAATTATATTACAAAAGCTCCTTAGTGGTTTTCGTCTTTTTAAACAAAACATATTCCAAAACTAAAAAACCCATACAGCACAAAATTTATCACCCTAATGACTAGTTAATAAAAAAAATAAGACACTTTCCACATCAAAGAAAAGTCATGCTTTCCCATTTTTTTTTTTTTTAATAAAGGCTTTTACTCCCCTTTCTTTGCATACACAAAGTCTTTTCCTTCAACATTAACCACTAAATCCCTGTCCGAAGGTACCTATTGCCATTCACCGCCTAGGGAAGCCTAGAGTTGTTTAGGTTAAATACCTAAGCCTCTAAATTGCTGAAATTAGGCAAAATTAACCCTATATTTAAAGTTGGAGCATCCAACTGAATAGGATCTGTGGTGACTAGTGAACAAGAATGCCAGTGCCTAGAAAATTAGATGTACGGTACTTACTTGAGACATCAGTTTAGAACGGACAAGGAAGACACTGCGACAGCAACAGGCATCCTAACAAGCACCATTTTATCCGGAAGGCTTCTATACCATCCAAATACTTCCCCCACAAGCCATATGATACCTCAAATGATTTGCAATATAAAAGACCAAAGTGACAAAAAACTTTCATGTCTCAAAGTTTAAAGACAATTTAAAGCTTGAGGCTGGCATACGAGACGAGCGTGTAGGCAGGCAAAAACCTTTGCAAGAGCAAGGCCTGAAGGATGCTGCAATGGGAATCGTAACTAATATAACAGATGGTAGAGCGCAGCATACCCTTGTATTCTGGCACATTTCAGTTACTGCCTATCATTTGGTTGCACCTGTGTCTTTCTCTACTCAAAGATTAAAGTCCTGGGAAGCTGAACATATTTTGCTTCCATTTTTTTTCTCTTCCACACGGTCCCTCTGGCTCTTGATTGTCTGAGGTCTCCACCCAGGCAAGCTGGCATCTCAGGAAAAATAGGATGTGCATTCAGACCTTATGAGATCAGACAGCCCATCACCCACCTCCAGGCAGAAGCAAAAATCCCTAAACCATTCCTATAGGCTAAATCTTGCTAAGAATCTATTTATGTATTCACTGTCTATAGGGTTTGGACATTTTTCCTCACGCTTTGTTTTGATATCCCATGATGTAGCTTAAACTATAAGGTTTTGTTCTCGGTACAGGGAAACCTTTTTTCTTTGCTCTCATGCTTTTCTTATTGAGAACATAGATTCGTTCATCAGTCGTTCTTCATGTAATTCTTATATTGCTCCAAACAGACCCCTTCCAGCACCAAAACTAGGCATTTCACCATAACAAGCCTCACAAAAAATGCTAACAGGAGTAGAAGGATTATCTCCCATACCTATAACATAACATTCCCCCTTAAACATACCAGTAGGATACTTGGGTATTTGTGCAATATGGTGATGGGACTGACTTGAGCAGACTTTGCAACGTGCTTTATATCCCAGAGCAATTTTTGCTTCTTAGCTGTCCTTGCCCCTTCCACATGTGGTGCACTATGGATAAATGTGGTACTTTACACTTCACTGGATTGCACTGCATTTATTTCAGGCCATTTCCCCATTATTTTTCTTTCCTGAGTCATTACTGATTTCAAGCTTGTACTTCAACATGACAGGCTCTCCTGGCTTGCATATCACCAGCAGATTTCATAAGCGTGCTCTCAGCTGTATCATGTAAATCATTGGGAAAACATTGAAAAGCACCAATAAGCATCCCAAACAAGCAGCTGTGGATGGTCAGGAACTGTCCCCATGGAGGTGTTTACCAGAGTCACAGGGTGAAAGGACTCAGTGCAGGCAAAACCAGGCAAACCTGCTGCCCATGGTGTCTCCACCAGTACCAGGTCCCATCCTGGAGTGGGTTCTGCACCATTAGTGATGCATGCAGCAGGTTAGGGACTTTCATATGGATAGTGTCTATACAACTTACATGTGAGAATGCAAGTGCCAAAGGCCTCCTTAAAGTCCTGATTTAATCACGTTTACTATGTATGCTTAGCCCTGTGGCCTGTTACCTCATCAAAGGATTAAATTAGTTCATATGAAATCCTTTTGGGGTGATTTTTTTGAGAAATCTATGTTGTTTGTTTGTTACTTACCACTTCTTTTGGTTTTTTGGGTTTGGTTTTTTTTTTTTAGCAGATAGAGGTTTGTAAACAGGCATGTGAAGCATTTTTCCAGAAATTTAAGTTAAACTGAGAATACATCCTCTTCCTGTCTCGCATCTTCCTTTTTTGAGTTAGCTCTATGTCACACTTCTTTTTTCCCATAACAACAGATCCTCTCCATGACTTCTCTAAGGTTGCTGGTCTAAGACTGGATTGAATAAATTTCAATGCAAAGAAGCTGGAAATAGGGTGAGGTGATCTCAAACCACCTCACTTAAATGGTTTGTGAATTTTGCTTCTTCCCTGTTCCAGCAGTTGTAACTCCTCTGCTGCTTGTGTCAGCTATGCAGAGCTAATCTTTTTTACAGACATAGCATCAAAGGAGGGAGAATAAAACACAAAAGACTTTTGCCCTCCCAGTAATAGTCCATTGTTATCTATCCATTGGGTAGTGAAACAACTTTTTCATTAGTCCACGCAGCAATAGATGCAGCAAGAAAAGGAAATAAATATTCTCATTTAATCTCATTTTTCTCATATAATTCATAATTTTATTACAATTAAGAGTTTGTTTAGTTTTGGTTTTAATCCTAATGAGAAAGAGTGCCCTTAAGCAAGTTGGAGGGGAAAGAAAAAAAAAGAAAAAAAAAAAAGCAGCTCTGGATGATCTACCACAATCTCAGGTCCCTGCTACTGCAGTGCCTGTGCAGGCTGTTCACAACAGAACATAAAGGTTAAAGTGAAATCAGGCTGTTCATGTAGAAACCTGCAGAAAAAAAAAGCAGTCAGAATCAGAAGCTGAAGACGGCGCTGCAGAAAGCAGTGCTGTTCAGATTGCAGGAACCAATCAATAATCCTGAGAAGGAGGAATACCGCTGAAAAATATATCGGTCACAACAAAAAAAACCCCAGGAACCAAGGAATGTAGCAGTGACCATCAGTAATAACTTGGTTTTGAAAGCACCTCTGCAGGTGAATGGATAGATAGGACTGCTTGTTTTTAGGGGAGATTGTCAGCATTGCTATCTATGTATCATCACAAAAAAAAATAATACCCAAACAAACAAACTAGACTTCATCTCTTCCGCCTTCATTTTCTACAAAATGGTCTTATATTCATTTATATGTTTCAGAGTTCGGTAAGCTTTTCAGTAACAGAAGGTGGTGTTAGTATAACACTACCAGCTTCATTGCTTTTTTCTCTAGGAAAATCTTTTGATTTCATACTAAGAAACATATTTCAGACAAAACTTCATTTTGGACAGGGTTTCCATATGAAATTTCACATGTCAAACACCATCTTTGGCATGAAGACTTACAAAAATGGAAGGAGGAAGGTGTATTTACAGTAGTGCTTTATTTCAGGAGTCATGTGTTTTTGCAGCAAATCTCTGCTTCGCCCTCACTGAACACCCTTTGGTTCCCATAGTGGAGCACACATGTTGACTCTTGATGGAAATGAGCACTAGTGGCCTTTGAGTCCCAGGATGGGACTAGAGGTCTTCCAAGGGAAAACACCTCCTGATATCTGTGAAAGCCTGGATGTCAGGTTTTCAAATCAAATGTTTTGCTTAGTAGGTCTGCTCCAATTGCACCACATTATGTTCGAACATAAACACAGCCAGAATCTAGCTGAGAAACATTTTGCCTTCCTTCAAAATCTATAATCACATTTACACAGTCTCTTTCTCTCTCCTTTACAAGAAAACATTCTGTCATACCAAATGTTCCCAGACTATTGATATTTACTTGTTCTGTGAGTTTCGTTCTCTCAGGAATGGTAAAGTTGCTTGCTAATTAGGGTCTCTTCATACCAGATGCTTTCCTCCTTTGATTCGATCGTATTTTATGTCTCCCTCTTGTGGGAGAAGAATTGAGGTTACAAAAGAGAATGCAAGATAATATTTGAATTTAAAACCCCTTTTTACAATGTACGATGCAGTATGTACATACATGACTGCAGAGAACAGTAAACTAAGCATTACGGTAATTTTTGTTTGTTCACGTTTCATCAAAGGAACTAACCAGCAGTATGACCACCAAGATGTAACATGCTCAGCACTGTCTGACGTCAGGGCATCTGGCTTACAATCAAGGAACAGGTAGGATACATGGAAGAACAACCCAGCACAACAGCTACAAACACGCTGTTTCCACAACAGTCACTCCCATCTGCACAGATGTATCCCTCAGGGGCAGTGGCATGGACCAGACAGCTTTCCATTCGCATTTCTTACCATTCTTATCACAAGGCTGCCATCACAAGGATTTCTTGTAGAGTAGAAAATGCACCTATTTTCCTGAATAAACTCCCAAAGAAGCAAATTTTTAACATTCCTGCTAAACGCAGCCCTACATTAGAAATTTAAGACTTCATTCTTTGCAAACAGAGAGCAAGAGGTAAAAGTAAGAATAGCGAGATATTAATTAGAGAGATGCTAAGAGATTTCCTTCCACCAGTGTGGACTGCAGGTGACATGTACCTACTCTTGACCTACTTTTGTTAGAAAATAAGAATGAAATGCTGTCACATACTTCAGTGTACAGAGGAGAGGTGCTGGAACAAACACAAAGGATGAGAAGCAAAAACCCATCAGCCTGGTCACATTATCAGAACCAGGATTCAAAAGACTTGAGGTCTCACAGCCAAGCATGACAGTCACTAGGGTGAAAAAGATATCAGGTGATATTTTGACTTCATTGAAATTAGTAGGATTTATGCATCAATTAGATTCAAATTGCTGTGCTCCAGAACTTCCACAGAGTAATTTTCACGGATTAAAATGTATTGTTTGCTATTTTATGGCAGACCACTAACCCAGCTTAGTATGGGAGACTTATGTACCTTGTATTATAATACTTCTGTGCTGGTATGCGAAAAAAATATTTTGCAAATAAATTGAGGTCAAGCTCACAAGAACCATAAAATGTTGTACATGTTAAAGCCTAAATATCATAGCATCTATTATGTGATGTATGTCCTGTAAAGGGAATTAAAAATATTTGCAGAAATTACACATCTGCTCTAAAAACATCAGATCTTGCTGACACTAGGAAAAACACTAGGAAGAGTTATGGGAGCAGTATGCTATAGATGGAAATTCTCCAATGAGTATATTTTGATTAATGCGTCTGCTGCATTCACTAACAAATAACGGGCAAGGTCACAAGTAATGTCAGTAGTCCTGTATACTACAGCCTCCGTGGCTATAAAAGCGAGCCCCATATTTTACAGGAGCATTTCCCTGAGATGAGCTAAAATACTTTGGAAATAGTAATAATATACATAAAGTTGTGAAATTTACATCAGATACTAAAAAAAAATATATACCTCATATTTTCTTATGAAAGATCGAGATATCTTAAAAATCTTAAAGTTATTATACTCATTTTTCTCTATATGTGACATTGTCTTACTTGCAAAAATCTTAAGAGCTAAAAGGCAGTCTACAGCTGTAACCCAATGAAGCAAAAGGGTCTGAGGATACAGACTATCTGGCAAAGCTGGAACATTATGCAACTTTGCCTACCGAGACAAGCTTCATCAAAGTGTGTCTGCAAAAATGTCTACTACTATTTGAGAACTAAGTTATAGAACACCAGAAACCCATGTTACGTATACCTACCTATCATTCAGACACATCCTATTTATACAAGGCTTAACTCTGGATATTAGATAAGATGAGCTGTGAGGAGTTTAATTTTATTCGCATTTCACCAGGTCTTTAAATCAGCATAAAGGAATAACAGTTTCTTACTGTAGGCTTACCAAGTCCACAACAGCTTGGTTAACTATTTGAACTCCCTGCATGCTCTTCAGTGTCACACTAGAATTCACCTCAGCTCATTAACAGTCGAAAATGACTTCTATCACACAATCTATCACACTGACTTTGAACCACTCCAGCTTGTTTGTAACAGGTGTTATTACCAACTATAAGAAGACCTCTTCCTCCAGACTCCCCACTCCCTGCAGTCAGCATGAAACACAATGAATAGTTTCTTCAGCCAACAATTTTATTTAACACTATTCTAAGCAGCTTAAGAATGCTAAAAAGTTGCTTACTTTTCAGACATATTCAGCACCACCTGATTTTATTGGAGTTTATATCAGCTGCAACTCCTGCTTTTAATCTCAACCACTCCTATTTGCGTAGCTAAACAGAAACAGACTGCTGCAGGGGAGGGAAGGAGGAAATAACGTACTTTATGCATTTAATACCTGGCCATCTGGTACCTCAGAAATGCGTTCAACTTCAAAACAGCAAGAAAATAAAATGAGGGAGCCAAAACAGGCTCTGCTGCAGCAAAAATGCATTTGTTCTATACAAACAGGACAACTGGCAGCTGATGCAGAGGATATACACATAAATTCAAATGTTAATACGCAGGGATTACCTGAATGGAAATACTGTAGGTAAGCAGTATCAATGGAAAGAAGAATAAATTCTGGGTCCCTGACATGATTTTTTTCTAATTTTGTCTTCTGTATGTCACTAAAAATCTGGGAAGAAAAACTGAATACTTAAGGTGTTTCCCTTCATGTAAAGAAGAAAAAGCAAAAAATGTAGTAATGTTTAGCAACTTCAACATCCTCAGCAACACTTGCTAGATGTCTTTGGAGAAACATATGCATAATAGGTAGAATTTCTAATTAGCAACTAAACAACTGCAGTGCTAAAGAAGGGTGTCATTCTATTTTGAAGAAAAGCCTTAAGACAAGTACAGGCGAACGGGCTTATCTATAGAGAAAGGTGGTGATCATGTTGCAGGAAGAAAGCAAACTGGAGAAGGCTTTTTACAGCTTCCAGGAAACTCCTACGCTTCTCTTAATCCCTCCCTTTTTGCCACCTGAAGGATGCATAGAGGAAAAAAACTCTGAGCTGTGTTTTCCATGAAGCTGTAAGATCTTCTGGCATAAATCTGTCTAAAAGAGCAAATTACTTAAGGATGAGCTTTCCAGCATTTCTACACAGTAAATGCTAATTCCTCTACAAGTTAACAGACACCCTGTGTGCACGGAACTGATTTGTCCACTGTTGATAGCCTTGATGGGGTATGCACTTTGGGTCACAAACCCCCCAAAATTAAAAAGTATACATGTGGAAGGTCATATGACTTCTGGGGGGGGAAATATCTCTTTCCTAAAGATCATTAGGTTTAGACATAATTTACTATTTCAAATGCTGACCATACATCTGGAAGCTTAGATTTTGAAAACCAACAACTAGGAATCCTCTTTGCAATAGTATCATTTTTGCCTGATATTCAATCCACTATTTCTTAGAGGTTTCATGATAGCTGCAAGAGAGTTATAACTATCCAATTTCCCTACATTAATGATTTTTTAAATACTAATGGTTTCAATTATTTTTTCCCCCAGTTATCTGCACTAGTCAACAACTGAAATTCTGTTATTCTTGCCACAAAAGCCAGTAACAGATGATGTCAAAATAGAAGAAAAAGAGTGTTGCTACTGTATCTGGTTGGGGTAGAAACACGGAAGCAGCACAGGGCGATTCTGGAGACAAAGGTAAAATTTTTCTGTGTAATGTGACCTGGAGGAGTTACTGGTTTTCATTATAAAATTACTGTTACATGAGTTTGCCCAGTTTAGAAAGTTCTTTGAAAACTGTGATTTTTACCAGAAATTCCCAAAATGTTTTGGTGCTGTCAAAACCTGAAGTCTTGTTATATTTCAAGACCAAAATCTCAGTTTTTACTGTGAAAAGATGAGTTTAGACCTCACTCAGCTGTATAGAAATCGTATTGAAAAAGCAACCCAAAACATTTAGAGGAAGGCAAACTGTCAGCATACAACTTTTGGTACCACAAAAGATTTTTAAAATTACAGGGGCTTAGTGTTTAACTCTATAAAACTTGGCTAGACATTATGAAAATAACACAGTCTTCAAGTAACACTATTAGTGTTGCCAAGCAGGTACCAACCTTTGCCAATTCTGAGTGCAAAACAAAAACTAAATCAACATTCTCATTGCAGTTTGTCTGTACTTTGTATAGACATATACATTTCAGTATATATATTTATCTATATATACTTATATGTATAAGTATATGAATATACTTATATGATTGTGTACACTACTGAACAGCATTTTATAGATGTCTAATATGTTTTATCATCAACTACACACACACAAACAAAAAAAAAAGACGACAGCACTAAGTACAAAGTAGAACTACCAAATGCTCACTGGAAGCAGAATGCAGCAGAACCTGCCAAAGGAGCCATGGGTGCAAAAAGATGGTAAAATGGCAATGGTCATGAATCCTTCCTAAGAGAAAAAGGACGAAGTGAAGACTAAATTCCAGAAAGACCAGGTTCACTGTGCCTAGAAATCTGGTAGGTAGATAAATCACAAGCTCTTCAAAATAAACCACTTTGGAAGTCAAGTTAGGAAGTAGGAATATAAAAATAGCAAGAGCACAGCAGGACAAAAGTCAGTCAGAAAGATCAAAGTATAGTATATAACATAAAGGAAAAGGTAAAAGGGACATGTTATAAAGACACCGAAATAGTATGAAAAGAGTCAGAAAATAGATGGTAAAATCCTCCCCAGTTTCTCCATCTATGGTTGGTAGATCACCTGTGGTCTCAGAAGATGGTTCAAATATAACAGTAGATAAAAGTGACAAGAGGTAACGGTTTAAACTAAGAGAGGGGAGATTTAGACTAGACGTAAGGAAGAAAATTTTTATGTGTGGTGAAACACCAGAACAGACTGTCCAGAGAGGTGATAGATGCCCCATCCCTGGAAACATTCAAGGCCAGGCTGGACGGGGCTTTGAGCAACCTGATCTAGTTGAAGATGTCCCTGCTCATTACGGGGGGGGTGGACTAGATGACCTTTAAAGGTCCCTTCCAACCCACACCATTTTGTGATTCTTGACAAAAAAGACCCACATACACTTTGAAAACAATTGTACAGCTTTCTGCAGGACTTATTAGGAAACAAGGGAGTAAAGAAAAGGTAGTAAAATCCTCCAGCTGGTTCACAAGTAAACCCCATCACAGTTACATTGTATGAAAAAAATATTGATTGTTTTAAAATGTTAGGCAATGTGCATGGATTTCTCTGGGTTTTTTTCCCCCACAAAAATAAGTATATGCTGAAAATAAGAACTGCATGTTACTCGGGAGAATTGTCAATAGATGACCATGAGAAAACATTCAAATTACTTTAGCTTCATTTTTCATTAGAAAGAGAACTCTGATCAGGCAATTAATCACAACACACTAGGAAAAAGAAGAAAATGGAAGCTAAAATGTGATAAGTGAGCATTTAACCAAATTCTACATTTTTAAATCACAGAACTGATGAAATTAATTCTTAGAAAGCACACCAGAGGAAATTTAGAGCACTTAGTACTTAAGAGGACTCATGGGAAAGAAGCGTGGCTCTAGAAGGTTAGAAAAAGTAAACCCAAATACCTATCCTCAGAATGAAAGAAAATTGAAAGGTTTAGGAAATGTGGATTACTCTGTTTAAACTGAAGTTCCAGAAAAACACTGGAGCAAATAAAAATCACCTAGAAGACAGGACAGGTTACATAAGTACTGTCAACATGGATTTTTAGGGAACTGACTAATGAATTGAGTTGATTTTCTCCATGACAGGATGAAAGTCCTTGTGTGAAGGCAGAGGTCAGTAGGTATCTTAACGTTCTCCTTAGCAGGGCTTTTGGTACTGACTCACGTGATATTTTCATTAGCAATTCTAGTTGAACCCTCTTTAAAATGGGTAAAACTCTTTTGAAAACCCTATTCAGACCTATCAATGGATAACTGTCAGAACACGATGTCAGGAAAGGATGTATCAAGTAGGATTTTGCAGAGGGTCTGTCCTGGGTCTAGTAGTATCTATTCAATAATTTCATTAGTCATTTAGACAATGGAACCAGCAAACGCTTATTAAATGCAACATTTGTATTTAGGCCTTCTTGGGCTTTAGAATAGATTTAAGGATAATTGTCTGCAAACTTGGGTGACTAAGTTATGCATCTAAAACCACACCTTTTTTTTTTACTGGGAAGATAATAGGCATTATCTACTAAAGTCATACAAACATCTGGGAGTTCTCTTACCTCAAAATGATCGCTAACAAAAATATGAGTATATTTCATGAATCAAAGAAGTTGCACAAGGAAATGCTGGTGCACTATATTATTCAAGATTGTTAGAAGTCTCCTACGAGCCTCACATCATCACATTTATGTGGGCAATGAAATAAACAAATAAATGAGGTAAATATGAAAGTCAAAGTTGGTATGAATCAAAGTTTTATTCCAATTGCAAGACAGGATCGAACACTTCAAGTGAAGCCTAAAACCGCAGGAGACTATTGAGTTTCCACAACACGTATGTGAATTGAACAATACTTAGTACAAGTTCTGTTCATTTTAATTTGTGCCAGTTGAGGATTTCACTCCAGATTTACTTCTGTGCTAAGATTTGGTAGGTACTGCCAAAACTCTGGTTTTGTGTAATACACGTTCTTGAGAGGCAGCTTTACCATGGTGTGTCTTTTGTGGAGGGTGAGGTGGAACAGTAAATGTCGCAGATACTTGGATTGGGTTTGCACTATGACAGCTCTCTCAGAATAACTGAGAACTTGGTATCTTGAAATGAAAATAACTATATGCACAGCTCATATTATTTCCAGAAAAGTGTCATGTGCTTTTAGGCCTCATGTGCTAGTTGAATCTAGTAATTGGAACTCGGGTAGGTCCACTTACTATTTTAAGTCTATATTGGTGTAAGAATGCCAGGCAAACAAACTTTTAACCCTCTTTTATATATATATATACATGAAACTGATCATTAGAAGTGAAAGTTCTATAAATTCACTTCTTAGCAAATTTATTTTGACCATTAGTTTTCGGGGGTGGGGTGGATTTTTAATGCTACATTTTCTGTGAACTGATGTACAATTATTATCGGGAATCAACAAGTTTTCAAAATTCAGTCTGTATGGTTGATTCAGACTCTTATCAGCCTTAGAGGTCTTATCTAAGGTCTTTTTTTTTTTTTCTCCTTAAAAGAGATATTGTTTTAAATCCTAATGTGTTTAAGTTTGCAAAATATTTGGAAATCCTTGGGTGGAAATTAAATTGCAATTTTATAATAACTATATCTTTTTCACAAAAGATGTATTTATTCCACAACAGAAAAATACCAGGTTCATGTCAGGCAGAGATTCATATACTTATGTAAAACTATCAGTCAGGGATGAATCATCACCAAAACAAGGTCTGATAATCTCTTTTCACAAGTAGATGGAAAAGAAGCTACTAGCCATCTGGACGCAGCAATTTCATATACTAAGTTGATAACTCAAACCAAATGCAAAACTTAGTTTCCCACCTTCACAGCAGCAATGCCATCTTCAGGTCCATAACACAAACACAACATGAGCATACTTCTTGCAAGAAGATTTTTAAATGAGAAGAAATGCTTCCAGTTGGTTAGCTATTATTTCAAAATTTTTAACAACCCAAGAGATCAAAGATTTAAATAATCTTCCTTATGACAAGTAAGTCAAATTGGATCCTTCTTGTTACGATTACCATGCTTATAAATACATTTCTGTGACTTCCATGAAGCTTCCCTTAACCGGAATTTTCTCCACAGTAAATTTTTATTGTTTCTGTATAGCAGCTAATGATTACAGTTTTACATATGTATCTGTGAAGTACCAGTTTAATCTTGACTTAATGATAGACCAAGGAGAGTAGCAAAAGTGATAAAATTAGCTCTCATATCAGTAGTTTCCACAACCAATATTCCTCCTAGCTGCCTACCTATAAAATTAAAACACACAGGATTCTTTAGAATAGTAAAGATTTTGTAGGGAATATTTTAATCTGTTATTAAACCTGGGGATGTAAGATGACAAAAGCTTTACAAGTGTGCTAAATTTGCTATTACTGCAGAATATCAAATGCAAGCATGCAGCTAGACTTTTAAAAGCACGTTTTGATCATTTAATGAACATACATATATAGGAAATCTCTATACCTTTCATACCTTCTGGCCTTTGGTGAGTTTTAATCATGCACATATATATATACTAGCCACACACCCACACACACAGAGGAATCTGAAGCAAAGGCAAATGATAGATGAACCACGAGGCACTATTGATTCCCTCTGCTGTAACGCAACTCAGGAGTGAAGTACGGCATCATTATTAGAGATGCTGTCCATTAATTTCTCCTTGCTCTACAACTCCTTAATTATAACATATTAGCAGCACACGCCTGAGCGAGCACCACTCTAATTTGAAACCAAAACAATGCTTGTGTCCCACCATGAGTAATATTAATTAAAAATCTCTCTTCTGTTTTCCCTGAGCTCTTCTTACATTTCCAGGTAAAGTTAAATAAAAATGTATGTCAACATGTAAAAGCTAGCTATCGGCAAATACATAGTGTTACTGAAGTACTGGATGTTGGACGTCAACTTAAATGGTTTCCTTTTGGAAACTTTGTGTGTTTGTCCATGCAGTTTCACATTATGGTCATTACTAATAACAGTAATCATATCAGGCAGTCCTTGCACATTTGACAAGTTAATAATATCACAAAAGATATATACAAGCTTTCTGGGATATTAAGTATAATAACAAGTAATAACTCATTTGTGCATTTATTGATATTCCAGCTAAGGAAAATAAATCACAAGTGAAAAAAAAACCAAAACAAAACAGAAGTCCAAGTTCTAAGAAGTAAACATATAAAATGAAAGCTTGATATACAAGATAAAATACAACATACAGCAGAACAGGAGTAATAAAATCTTTGTGCAGAAATTCCGTATCTGAAAAAAGCTTAATATTTCTGGTTTAGGACTTTCAAGCCAAGTTAGTTGCTGGTTGATATCAGGTTGTTTAGCTAATTACAAATAAGTATATAGAGTTTATAAAGGCTCTTTGGATAAGAGTACTTCACATGCTCTGCTGTGCAACCAGCCCTTTTCTCAGGGAAGTAACCTGGTCAGCAATGTTTGAATGACTACATTTAACGCCATTCATTCTCCAAGGTGAAATATGTAGAAAAAAATATACGTAATATTCATCGGTAAATAAGTACTTTTCTCCAACAGAATCTTAAAGATATCTGACATACCCACAAACTTCAAATGTTCAAATTGCTGCTTTTTGGTACCTGAATAGTAGTGCCCATGACATCCGTTCCTGATGAAAAAGACTGCTTCATGTGAAACACTGGCTGTGCTGAGCATGAGAAATGTTATCGCAACAGAAAAGCCCAGCTTGCCAACAAGAATGATAGCAAAACAAAAAAGCTCTTAACAGAGTTCCTACTGTTGCAGCCAGGAAGCATCCAAATTGCAGTGGTCCATTACTCTTCTGATGACAACCAGATTAAGCAAAGCCTGACTGCAGGATGCTAAATTCAGGTGATGCTAAATTAAACGTTTTCAAGAAATGTCCCACATCTAAGAGGTTACATCAGTGGGCCTAGATTTTTTTTTTGTTCTTTCACATGGATCTTGACTTTTTTTTTTTTCAGCTAGCTGCATAAAAGTTCTCATAAATATAAGCACACTATACTGAACCACCTTCTAACTACATTTTTTCCATCAGAAGTATTATATTCCTATTTATCATTTTAATACAAGCATATCAATCAATCAGCAGCAGCCACCTCTGGGTGGGTTGGATTTTTTCCTTTATTTTTCTTTTAACTGAAACCTATTCTGTTTTCTGACAACCTAGCCAGTTGTTTTTTTAATGGAGCACCCTTCTGTAGAAAACAGGTTCTCTGTAATATAACTAATCTAGTTGAAAATACAGGGAGCAGGGGGTGTCAGAAAAGATGTTCTGATCAACTTTAACAAGAAGAACTGAACTTGTAATTTAACTGCCCCCAGTGTAACTTAATATAACTTGGCAATACATTTTCAATTAACTCATAGAGTACATTAAGCTCATGTAAAATTTAAAGAGCAAGAAATTGAATTAATATAGCTCAAGATCTGAGACCTTCCCACAGTACATAGAAATAGAGCCTTGTATGTTACCTGCTATTGAGCACACAAATTCATTACTCTAATTTATTAAACTAAAAGAAGATTCCCATAATTTCTTATGTAAAATATCTGCAAAAGGATGTAAATTTATTACAGCCAGCCACATACGCTGGCTTGGCAATCCCAGCTGCAGGGTGTCACACATCCAGCTCCCAGTTCTAATGTTGGCTAAGGTGAAAACTGTCACCAAACTGCAGGTGCTTTCATTTCCATTTATCTTCAATTACGAGATGTATATGACCCATGACTACTTACACCCACCTTCCTAAGGGGCATAGGGATACTGCCACCTGCAGCGCCTGAGATACAAAAGCTGGCCCTGTCTTAGCTTGGTACAGTTCCAGCTTTTGTGGCTTCAGTCATCCTTGTACTCAAGTCCCAAGCAAAAGGCTAATGTGGTGTTCAGTGGCTTCAAAGAAGCCACCGCCTCAAGTGGTTTACAAGCCAAAGCATTATCACCTACAGCAAACAAAGAAGGAAATGCAATGCCTAAAGATTCATTGGAAGTGATTTTTTTTTTTAAAAAAAATGATATGGCAGAGGTTTCTGAACAGAACCTAGTACAGTGCCAACCAAGTTTTAATGGAACTGTTCCAGTAACAGAACAGAGTTTAGGTTTTTCTCATTGTGAAGGCTATTTTTGCTTTACTTCTCATAGGCAGGATAATTCTTGTGTTTATGTGGCAGAGAAGCAGATTCTTGGTAGAAGACAGAGCTCAGTCTTCTCCTGCTTGGAGTTACCCCCGAAAGCTTGCTGAACTTCTATGGGAGTGGCTGGCAATAATTCAGACCTTCACATAATACAGTTTCTTAGGTGTTTTCAGACCACTGATGGACGAGCACTACTAATGTACAAAGTATTGTGAAAAAGTCAAACTGAAATGGAAGTCACACGTTAAAACAGAAAGTAGATCTCATTCATTTAAATCAATAAACACAGAACTTAATGGAGTCTGATGTTCTATTAATTACTGCTGGTAAGGCAAAAGGAAATATTTTATAAAGTAGCATTTTGTGAACCGTGGCAACAGTATCAGAAATAGTACTTTATAGCCTTTGAAAAATGATGGGAGATTGTAGTTGAGGGAAGGAAAATACAAAAATTAAACAGAAGCTTTGGTTAACGCTATGTTATAAAATCTTATGGAGAGTTATGACAAGTTCTACAGATAATTGTTGCAGTACTTAAGGTTAAATCCAGCCACTTTCAAAATACAAAATAATTTAGGTTAGCCAGAAATATCAGGTTTCCACAAAATGCTTCAGTATTTGCACAACATTTTTTCAACAAACCCACTTACCATTAGCTACAATTCCCACAACAGCAACGCCAGAGTATTTAGTGATGATAAAGTCCAATAATTCATAAACAAGTGTGCTACTAGGTGTTGTAACTGCTGCTCTTTAAAACTAAGAGAAGGCTTTTGAATCAGCTATGTACATTCACCAATATCCAAATCAGTCTGCTGAGCAATCCCAAAATAAGGCACCGCTCTGCTAAGGAATAAATTTTAATATGATATGTGGAACACAGTTCCTTGCTCCATCATCAAATGTCCTCAGACTTAATCACTTTAGATCAGTGACAGTCACCTGCGCACAAATGAAAACTTCATCACAGAACCATTGTGTGTTGTCACTAAAAGGAAAATGTATTTCCTTTACTAGCTTTACATAGTTCATTTAAAGAGTGTCACCTGGTGCATTGTGTACTTGTGTGAGAAGCAGAACAGAGAAGCAAAAAAATAATAATCTAGCTGTATTTATATTAAAACATAAAATGCATTGCAAAAAGATATTGATAACCTCAGAATAAATAAAGCCTACTGCCACACAGTCTAAGCCATTCCTTCTTAAAGGAATTTTAATTGATTAGATTTTAATTTAAACACTTTAATTGTTAAATTGTTCTTAACCTGCATTCAGTACAAAAATCAGAATTACAGATAAGACTACCAGTCTATTCACAATACCCTCACTACAGATCTGAAATCATGCATTCCAGTCCAAATGTGTGATACAAAACCAAACCTTGCAAAAGGCTGCAGAAAGCTTAAAATCCCAAAACACAACAGTAAGTTGCAGTGTACAAGCAATGCTCAAACCAAACACTCACATCCCATGGGCACACTCAGAAAAAGGCGTAACATTGCTTTTCTGTATCTTGGTAGGGAGGGAATCACAGGAATAACCAGATAACCAAAACCACAACATACATCCTTATGCAGCTGGGGCACAAGCATCGCCCTGATTGACCTGAGAGTCTATGAGTGCTTGCAGTTCTGCTTCTGTGTGCTAGCATTAATCCTCAATACTAAGTCACCAGGAGCCAGACTGCAAGTGAAAGTCCAGCCGATGCCCAGAAGATACCAGTAAAGCCCTGTACTTTTCTGCTTTAAAAAATATGAACCCCAGTCCCGTCATTCTTGGTAACAAACTGGAACTGCCTCTGAACAAGCCAGAACCCCAGTGTACTCAGTGTGTTGAGAGCACCAGCTGGATCCAAGTACTCAAAGGTATACTCAGTATCTTTCTAAAAAGCAGCTCTTGGCTAGTAGGAACTGTGAAGGAATTACATTTATGCATATATATAAAAATATACACTCATATATAATCTACTGACTAGCACTTCTGCTCAGGAAATGAGAAATCTCAGTTCTTCAGTCTGAAGATTGTTCACTCCCTTATCTGCCATATCACAGGCTAGTCCCTAGCTATTAGTCTTTAAGAGGGGCCGGGACAAACTCTTCTTTTTTTTCTGAAGCCATGCCAAAGAATTGAAAAGCTGCATGAAGCCAGAAAAAGAGCAAAAGGAAAAGCATGACTCTGCACCCTAATAGGATATTTGACTGGAGAGAGTGCAATTATTATTTCCAGCTTCTGCTCCCCAGATTGTTAATGCATTGTGCGTTAAGTAGCTATTCTGTGAAAATTTTGACATAGTCTTGGGAACAGGACTCAATCACAGCATAACCACAAAGGTACAATCCTGCTCCCCTGTCCCCTTTTCCAGCTCTGCAAATCTTGTAGTCTTTTCTATACAATGGCTTTAGCAAAAAGGAAAGTCTGTCTTTGCTCCACACAGTCTGTAGCTTAGCAATTATCATGCTGCCCCTAGGAGTTAGTAAGATCTTAGGCTGTACTTGTGGATGTTCCTGCTGACATTTTTAAACAGATGACATGTCTAATCAACCATGGTTTTAGAAGGGAAAGGTGCAAGACAACAGCTACTAGTGCCAGCAAAGTTGTATCCTCTCTGGCTTCTTGTGGCATCACATTCCTGAGCCAAAGATACATTGTGTTTCACCTGCCCAACATGACTGGTACTTGCTTTACCTAATTAGAGCAAGCTTCCTTCCCAGGGGGTGGGTTTTCGATTTCCCTTTCAGACAATCAAAGAAAGGGGACAGCGGTTATCCTGGGGAGCACTGACTGCATTAGGTACCTTGTACCTGCCAGTTCTTTTGTTTTTCCTGCCAGTACCAGAAACTGGCCATTATCCAAGTCAGCATGGATGGGATTCACGTGGTTAGAGTCGACCTCATGTATAGAGCACATGTAGTCATCCTATCCACTGCTTTTGCAGAGCTGTAGTCAAGGGAGCAATTTATCTCTTCTTACAGAAAAGATCTAAAGCATGTAAGATCAGTCATCACCTAAAAATGTCTGGTTTACTCTCAACCATAGAGGAACAAACTTTGGGCAACCAGCTCAGACTGACATCCAACTGCAAATACCCAAGGTTAAGCCTGATGAATCCCGCTCCACACGTCTCTGAAACAGAGCTTCCTCTGCCTTCAGCCTTTGGCTTCCCACATGCTGATGTGAACATACTGATCACGATCCTGCTTTGGGCTAAAGGAGCAGAGCAGAATCCCCAGAACGCACTCGGTTATTTCATAGCGCTTTGGGTAGGTTTCAACTTTAGTAAGCATTAGATCAAACCTTATGAGAACTTAGAGGTTCTCTTTCCATACCTCAGTCCCTATTAAACTCTCACTCATTTAAATAGTAAATTAAAGTAACTCATCATCAGAAGGGTCCAAGTACTTATCACAAATTTTCAGTACAACCATAAACTTAAATCCACAACTACTACCCAAAGGGGGTGGGGTGGGAAGAGAGCATGGCTCACCCATCAGATGTAACAAAAACTTTCCAAAAGCCAATCATTAGTTTTGCAAAGGAAATTAAGCATGCAGACACCTACTTTGAGAAGATGTTTTTCAAATGTAAATGTCAGATTGTACCTTGCTGATACCATCAATGTTCTGGAAGAACATTCTCTTCAGGGCCAATTTCTTTTCAAAAAGAAGTGTAATTGGATGGACAAGGCTAGGAATGGCTGTCATAGATAACATACATGGTAAAAGGTCTAAGAAAGCTGAAATAAATCCCTAAATTATTCTGAGACAAAATTAAAACAGAAAAGATTAATTAAGAAACCTGACTAGAATGCCTCCAAAAGTGAAGCACTAAACTGTGGGCCATAAAAGAAATGTTCCCTACAAAGCAAGCAGTGAACTAAGAATTAATTTAGAAAGTGACCCATGATCGAATTCTCTGTCTTTCTCAAACCTTCCCTGCTCAGAGCATTTTAATGAAAATCCTCCTCCACTGCCATTATTATAAAGTGCAGCTCTGCAAGTAATGGCAAGGCTATGATTAATGCAGCAGTACCTGCCCTAGGAATTGGGTTATTTAGATCTGAGATGGTCAGATCCGATTAAGGCAGTGTTAAAAATTTAGCGATGGTTCAAACTCCATCATGACAAGCTGTGTTCCCACAGTAGCAGGAATTTCAGAAACAAGCCAGAAACAGTGCAAAGCATGATTTGTCTGGTTCCCAAATTATAAACCAAATGTCTTTTAGTGCATTTACAGAAATCTTATTCCTGAATTGTAGTCTGTGTGCTCCTATGCACTGATACAGCAAGTGACCTAAACTGATCTGTGGCTTTATGAATGTTAAACAGGCAGAGTCCAGGCCAGAAGAGATCATTTGGCCATTTAACCAAACTGTTCATGCCCCTCAGCCTTCAGCTTCATTCCTCTGTTCATATCAACTACCCACTACTACAGAAAAACAAATTCAACTAAAAATAAATTTTAAAAAAAACACAAACTGTCTTATTTGAAGTGACAAATCCATTTACCTACTTCCAGGTTTTGCCTACCAGTTCATATTAAGACTGCCTCCTTGCTTTGAAGGTTCCTAGTGCATGGTATTTGCTGAGCATTAAAATACTAGCACACTGCAGTCATGCAATCTCACAATATTCTTTGAGAAAATGAACAAATTGAGTCTCATGTGCCTTAATATTTTCTCAGACCTAAAATCATTTCAGCTATTCTCTTCTGTCTCCATTCCAATTTTTGACAATAATTTTAAACACTGGCATGACAGTTTTTTGCAGCATTCTCATAGTGGCCTTACCATTAGACTTGATGAAGGTTAAATCAAAGCCAATCCTCCACATACCCAAGTTACTTTATGTTATCACATCATGAATTATATTAACTTTTTTTGCTGTAATACCAGAGGAAAAACCTATATCAAGTTGCTTTCCACCTATATTCATTACTGAGAAACTGTCTGGGAGACCATCCTCCCCTGTTTTGCAGAGCATGTATTCACCCCTTCTAGAAGTACGTCTTTATGTTTGGGTGTACCAAAACTGTTTGTGCTTGAAAGCACAAAAGCAGCCATGCACTCATCAAAAAATATTCTTCCCACTCCTTGTGTCATTTGCAATTATTTATCTTGGGAAAGAAATTACACATTTTTCCCTAATAATTTGTAAAACTGAACCCTACTTTAAAATCCAGTTCATGACGAGTTTGACATTGGTCTGACTCTGGCTGAGAACAAGGCCAAATCAACCATGCTGTATTCCTGCTTTCTTTGCTGGCTCTATTTCAACATCCTTTGGCTTTCTGACAGTATTTAAAAAAATAGATATACATATGCGCCTGTTAAATGAACCTATACCACGGCTAGAATTTTCCCCCTGATAGTTATACCAGATTCATGGCCTTAAATCTCTTAAGGAATTATTATTCCCTTAATAACAACAGTGACATTATAGATGGGGTTTTTCTCCCTTCAGAAGAGATCTTGGAGGGCAAGAGAGAACACAGAGCACAAGAGGATAATTACATTCTGCATAACTGGAAAAATATATTTAACTTCATTAATATATTTAATTAATGTAATTAGTATTTTAATTTAAGCTAATTTAATTAACATATTTTAATATATTAAAGAAGCAGAACTTAAGAGAAAAAAAATTCAACAAAATCTCTATATAACTGCATTCTGGTTTTAACAATTGTACACTTAGATCAATGTATTCAGTATTCTGGATATTAGATTATCACTGTTTGGTTTTGTTTATATTTTCCACATCCTCACAGTCCCCATCTGTCTCTTTTTGGTTTCTGTGTCCATTGGAAGCGGGCAAGGAAGCTCATTTCTCTTCTGCTTGTATTGCAGCTACTACATGACTGGAGCTCCTTGCTACTGTAGCTATATAAACAGTGAAAACATGCAAGTGTGCAAGACGTACAAAATATGTTGATTATTCATTTACATAAACACATACCATACCTGCAAATTAGTATGTTTACAATCGCTTACTGTTGAATTAAATAAACAAATGAATCCCCAAGTCCAGCTTTGTGTTCATTACAATCTCTGTTGCAATTACAGATCTAGTTAGCTTCCTAATTTGCTTTCTGAGAACTTAAACTAATGCTTAACTTTAATTTAGGTGCTAATTCCATTGCAGATGTTCAGCACGCTGCTTGGTTAAAGGATTTGCAATTACATTCTGTAGATTTGTTCTTAACTGCCAGCTCTATTATCAATAAAGCAGAACTAAGCTCTGGCTCAGTGTCATCCCTGTCCTTCTGAGTTATGCATGAACCTGAGCTTTTTGCTGTATGTTTGGGAAGAAAAAAAAAAAAAAAGCTCCAATATGGAAGCTTAATTCACTGAAAATGAAAGGACAAATTAAGAAGTTAAGGAGATTTTTTTTAATTTGAGTTTCCATACCATAATGAAAATTTCTTCCTTTTTATATACACATATGTATGTATTTATACATAGATTTGGAGTTTTAGGTAGAGTTTGGGGTTTTTGTTTCTCACACCTGGTCATTCAATATGCAAAACCTGCTAAATGTAAATATGATATTGTACACCTATACTTCCTTCTGTTGCCAGAAGTCATCTCCCCCCTCAAAAAAAAAAAAAAAAAAAAAAATCAAGGAGAGGAAAAGCTGACCCTTTACTCCAGAAAGGTTGTGCCTTGGCATTGCTGCCCCCTGCATTACTAAACAAGATTTTTATTTATTTACTAAATTATTACAGGTTAATTTCAGAAAAGCACAATTCCAAAGAAGCCTAAAGACTACCAGCCTGTAAATACTTGTCAAGGTTTAATATTTATATTTGGCAGTGGTGTCTTGTACTATTGTGAAATGATTGAGTCTACTGAAAGCATCAAGAGTTTAAAGAAATTGCACAGCTGGGCACTCCCAATGCTGAGACACCTGGATTTTGAGGTTTTGATCAGATCATTGTATTGGCACTTACAGAGCTTTAACATTAAGAGTTCTCCCTTATGGCAAAGTGATCTGATGAGCCCTGTCTGGCCTTTAAGGGACAGAAACAATGAGCCCCTCATATGGCATGTAAAAATCCCAACTAGGATAGAATTGTGGGTGGGTAGCAGTGAGGTCAGCAAAAGCCTGGATGGAAACTCGTTTATCTTTTCATTCCCAATATGAGACACTCAGCTGAACCCAACTCAACAAAGTAGCCTGAACCCTTTTTCAGCTGTCCTGGAAAAATTCTTAGGAATTCAAATGAAGCCATAAAATCCAGTTTAAAAATATATACCTAATTACCTATTGCAACACTACTGAAGTTTTACTTGAAATGTGGCCAAAGTTTCAGGGCCATTTTGTTGCCCAAACTCTGGACATGCTGCAGCTCGCATGAATTCCAATTCTGAACTAGAACTTGCAACTTTACAAGCCTTATTCATTACAAGATAAAAGTATTCAGCTAAGCAGCTGCATACCTTCTACACAGCACACCTTACAGCGAGTCAACCACATCACAATGCTTATTAATTCAATTACACCATTGATAATCTCTTTAAGGTCAGGATGGGCTTTTAGAGATTGGAAGCCTCATAGTGCCCTTCAGAGCAGTGCCACAATTCCAACACTTGTTATGTAGATAGCACACATTGGTTTGTCTTCTAAGACTAAGATTTATGAGGTGAAGAATTTCAAAAGAATTTCAGGTATCTTCCATTTTGCATACCTAAGTCCAAATCTTAAAAACCCCAAAACAAATAAAAAAACCAAACACCCAACAAAAAAACCCCAAACCACCAAGAATCTATTTTTAGTGACTATTAAATGACAACATCTTCTCAAAATAGAGAAAGTTTAACCCCATACCTTGTTTCTAAACAAAAAAGTTCAGCTCTTGGTTATTTTTATGCATGATTTCTGCTTCAATTTATAAAATCAGTTTTAGAAGAAGTCACTTTGTACTGGAAATATCTAGATATTTTTTAAAAGTACAACCACTTATTAGCTAATGCTATCATTAAAAGGACAAGCTTACTCCGTGAAGAATGCAATCCAGTTAAAATACATCATTATTACAGATAAGGGTGAGCTCTTCCACATGTTCCCAACTAAAACTGTGTTTCAGGTGACTGGCTCAAACCCATTTAATAAAAGATCATAAAGATTTGATTTGTTGCTCAAGTCTCTCTTGATCACGCCCTCTGAAAAAACACAGAACTAACTTCATTTTGACACTATTCATTTATACTATTTAGTTTCTAAAGTAAAAAAAAAATAATAAATAGACCATTTCAAAAACCGTACCTCCCCTAGCAACAGGTGAACCACAATGGACATGACAAGTTGATTAAACTCCATTATTTCAGATTAGGTGGCAGATTCACAGGGGTAGAGGCTGTGGCACAGAGACCCCTGCAGCGAGGGCCAGACAAACTGACGTGCCCACAAAGCATGGAAAAAATAATTCTAGTTCTGGAACTGAGCTAATAAAGGCAGCTGCTTTGCATCACAGGTAAGGCAAAATTGCCAACAGCAAACACAGTAGTCCTCTCTCCCCATCTCCTTCCCTCACATAATTGTACAGGCATGTTACTTATCCTCCAGATTTACTGAAACCCAAACGGATCTGAAACCCCCGGATCTGACACAAGGAAAGAAGCAGGTTCTTGTGGCTAGGGAGGGAGAAGAGACAGGAATCACCCCAGTGGTGATCTGTTTGGCTTAACTATAACAAACTGCACCCCAAAATTCACCTCTGAGACCAAGTACAACACTATGCAGCTGCACAGGTTTCAAGACCTGTATGGTGAGCTTCATTCTGTTATAAAACAAATTAAGAAGTTTTGTGTGTTGCAGACTTAAATTAGTGTCTTTACTTTGCAAAGATAAACAGTAAATTTAAAGGACAGTCTGAAATTAGTGGATGTAGCACAGTATTCCCAGAATTCTGGCAAAGTGCTTAATCTGATTCTTTGCTGAAATTTCTTTCACAAAAGAATTTTGTCCTCATATGTGCACTGTGTATTTCCTCGAGTCAATTTTTATGCCACTTATAAAATAAAATGGACAGGGAATTAATCACTTACATGCTTCTATGGAAATCATTACTCTCACTTTCCCATTAAAGAAAAAAAAAAAAAAAAAGAGTGAACATCTAAATTTGTCTGCTGTATCCTTAGCACAATTCATTTCTCCATTTCAAATTAAGAAGAATGAATTCAGATGGATCGATCCAAGATATTTATTTCAGTTAAGGTATTTACCAGACTTTATAAATGTATGCTATTCATGCTAAAAGTGCAAGCCACATCCTCACTTTGGCTCTACAGTTTTCTTGTTCATATGCAATACAATAATCCCATGCCACATCAACTTCCAACGTTGTACACTATTTTTCATCAAAAATTTAAAACAGGACATGCTTTTGAAGCTGTTTTTGCTTCATGTTATGAACCTTTCTGGACATTCAGAGAAGTATTCAGCAATCATAAGTATCATACTTCTCATTACAGTCTAAATGGTAAGAGAACAATGAGAAGACAGACATTGCCAAATCACTGCAGAAGAGGACTAATTTTTACAATTACTAGTGTAGATTTGATCCATGTCAGAACAGCCCCTATACTGTCAAGGAGATTCGAGTTTCAGAAAGGAAACTGTATCACTAGTTGAATATGAGGAAGCCCAAATAAAAGTAAAACATTTAATATATACAGATCTATGTTCACCTGTTGGAGACTGTGCCACATACCACAGGTCATGTTGTATTTTTGTGCACATGGATCCACTTCATTTCATTACATGAGATCGCCTGAAAGATACTTGCATGGAAATCTTTCAAACTACATCATCAGTGGCACTGGATAGTACAAATCTACAACTTCATACACATGAAAGTCGTATTTCCACAGCTACTGTATCACTTTTTTATTGTGAAACATAACAGCTACAAATCAAACTAATATTTAAAACATCTCCAATTTTAGACACACTATGCAGCTGTGGCAATTGCCTTTCCAACAGGTGCTTTCAGCAGCAATCTAAGGAATTTTGAGGTCTGCACAGCTGTTTTCATTTATTAATACGGTTTTTCCCATCCTCTCCAGAACACAGAAGCCATATATGTGGGTGATTAACTGATTTATAATCCTCAGAGGTATGGACATTTATGAAGCAAGTCAGGAAGCTGGAAGATCAAACACCTGTGAGGCATTTACATTCAGTTCAAAAGTGTTATTCTGCTAAAAGAACAGGCATTGCAGATTAAAGCATTTACTGTATAGATGGTAATATGACTGCTGTTGCTTTTCAAGGCATCTCTCAGAAACACAACATTGTGCCTAAAAATTCTATGTGCAAAGAATAAAAAAGAATAAAATTTATATAGGTTACACTCCTTAAGCCATTCCATTGTACCTATGTGTTATGACAGAGAGTATTTTACCCCTATAGAACTCTTTCCCTATTCATAGCATGGTTGAAGGCTCATCATTACCCATCTCGATCTGTGGCTATAGAAGGCATGAAAAGATTTCTTGTTCAATAAAAACTGTTGTGAATTCAAAAGTATTGTTTCCTTGTGGTTTTCTGCTATAGCATCTAAGATAAAGTGTGAGATGCAGCCATAAATGAGTATGTATAACCAGGGGTTACAATTCCCATAGCCTTAGCAGTAAATATTCTCCTGCGGTTCTATATGTGATTTGAGTTGGGTCTCTAATGATTATGACACACTACATTTGCACTGATTTATATGACATATACTTGGTATAACTTTCTGCTGACATACGCCTGAATAATTTTTTTATAAAAATATACAGGCACTCCAGAAACCTGTCCCATTACACACTTGTGCTAGTATGAATTGAATTACTAATTTCTGTATTATAGTTGTGCTCTCCTAGCAACTGACTGCTAGTCAGAGAACTGCATTTCAATCTCTAGCACTGCACACTACTAACAAAAAGCACCAGCTTGAATCTTCACCTCAAAACCTGAAAACCCAATTACTGCATCAGGGCATCAAGACGAATAAACCATCCTCACTCAGCAGCACATTCCCTGGCTTTCCCAAACCCAACTGTATGCAGACAAAACAAAAATAGTGGGAAAAAAGGGCAAGCCCAAAATGACCTGTAACCCTCTTGAATCCACTCCTCCTTTTGCACTTGTGACTAACTGATGGGGAGGTGATTAACAGCCTCCTCACACTATTACATACCAGCCACAGCTCACCAATGGTTTTTCCAACTCTTTTGGCAAGGCAGTTCCTTGCCCATAGGCTGGTGCCTTCTGCAGGATTTGCTGCTCCTGAGGATAGGTGCTGTACAGTCACGATGCCTGGACTGTTCTCCAGACAGCTCGTCCAGAGACGTTAACAGTGAGCTCATCATGCCCAAGACTTTCAGCCTAAGGTTTACTTCTCAGTCTCATAGCCTTTCTCTGGCTTAAGTACAAAATGTTTTCTGCACCATCTGCTCATCTATGATATAAGCAGGGTCAGCACAATGTTACATCAAAGTAATTTACACCTATTCATTCCAACTTACCAATAAATAATACATCAGTACTAAGATGAAACTATCTACAGACTTCCTAAAGTGTAGAAGTATTACTGAGAGGCTTCCCTAGCTATACTGCACGTGTAAATGCCAACCACATCATATAATAAAAGGATTTACCAGCTACCATTTGCTCCAGCTGGCACTGAAGCATAACATTTTAGGCTAGTTACAGTTATTATGCTGCAGCAATCCTAGTTTTAAGAACTCAGCTCCAGAGTCTTCAAACAGGTTGCTTTCTATTAAAAAAAGAGTTGTCGTCAGTCTTCTCTTGAAAAACTGAACCAAGATGCTGTATTAGTTGTGGGGAAAAGGGGCTGATTTATTATGTTTTGAAAACTTGAGTTTCAAAATTTGCTTTCCTCGTGAAATTTCAGGATTTACCACAATGACCAAGAATATGAATTCTGCTTTCTGATCAGCCCTACCTGTCAGCACCCTTCAGTGACATTCACAGGGCATATTTGGATCCTTAGCTATGGCTCCTGTACACTTGCACTTGCTTCTGAGGGATGCCTGTCTCAGCAGGGTACAAGAAGGAGAGGTTGATGAGGAGTCAAGAGAGAGAACTGCATTAATGCAGGAAAATAAAAGGTCAGAACTCGAGGAGGGACTAATGAAAGGGAACGGGAGAAGAAAGCGATTCGTTCTGGGGAAGAACAGACTGCTATCTGAAATTTCATGGGACTTTGAGAATTTTCCCTTAATTGTTATTTTTTCCCCCAATGCAATAGTACTGCAACACCTATTCCCTTTCAACAAAAGTAGCCCTCTTATAATAAAACATATAAAATAAACCCCCACTAAATACTTATGTCATAAGGCAAAACATTTCATTTTAATGGAACATTTTATTTCCCCTTTACTACTACCCAGAAAAATATTAGAAACTGCAAAACAATGCATAATTGAAATGTACAATCTTTTAATTTTAGATAAAAATGATGTATTTCAGCACTTTTAAGGTTTTTTCCTACTTTTATTTGAAGCTATTTCTCATATAAAATTGCAAAATAAGCAGCTGTTTAAAATCTGTGTATATTCATAAAGTGTTTAAAACAAAAGTGCTGACTGACCTATAACAACAACAGTCCCCCTAAACACCTTTCATATAAATTAATGTTTAATAAGAATGAAATCTAATAAGCAGGTCAGAGAACTGCAAAGCAAACAGTAGCTCTGCTGCTGCAACTATTCCCCAGACAATATTCTCATCACATACAAGATATACATTATGAGATATATATATTCATTATAAAATACATCTTTTCAGCTGTACGTTTTCCAGATAGTGAGTACTGCTATTATTTCTCCTTTAAAAATAAATTAGTTTGTTACAGCCATACCCTCGAATTTGAACACTGCCTATCCCTGGACAGTCTGAAAATGGAACTTTCCTGATTTCTGCATCTGTGATTATTACAGAAAAATAAACCCGTGTACATATGGGAGAAGGGAAGAAGGATCCCAACTGTTCCCCAGAAGGGACACAATGACTGACTGACTATCACTAGGTAGAGTCGTGGTCCAAATTACGCTCCCAAAGCAATTTCAGCAAAAGTCTTTTTTGGAGGTTTTCATCTTCAGTTTTTTAAAATTAAATAAATAAATAAAAATTGCCACTTCTGCTCTGTTCTTAACTGAAAGGGCCTGGAGAAATATCTATGCAGCTATCATGGCCTCATGCTGTGGGCTCATCTCCAGACACAGAAGGATCTCACAAAGCCACATCACCAGCCCGTCAGAGATCACGCCGGGCCATGAGACACCTCCCACCAGCAGCACAGCCTTGGCACAACCCAGAGGAACTTGGCCAGCCAATTCCATACCTCCAGCCACAAGACCCCCAGCACAAATTCTATCCCACGCAGCAGTCAGACTGCTGTGCCCGGTGATAGGCTGAGCCTGGGTCCTTGCTGGGTCAGAAGGACCTTTCGCAGAGCAAAAATGGGGATTGTGTTTCTGCTTATGGATTTTCTGATTATCCGGGAAGAGATCCTTAGTGGGGTATGGAGCTGTGTGAAGGACAGGGCACACTCCTTAAGCTGGGTTTAAATCCCAGTATCACCTTAGCTCTGTGCTTTATGGATTTTTGAGCTTAGCATGCAGGGCGTTGCACCACAGCCTCCGGCAGACCACTTTCTGTTTGCACAAAGGTCACATGCAGACTACATCTGGCCAAGATTAACGCGCCTCTGGCCACGCAGAAGACACGACCCAGTTAAATAATCAATCTTTCTCCACCTTCTCTCTGTACAAACCAAGGGATGAAAGCCTTGGGGAACATTTGTGTCCCTCCTGCCACCTGCCTGTTTAGAGTGGCAGAGAGAACACTGTTTCTGGCATATACCCATGTCTTCCCTAATGCACCTAAAACATTTCTTCAGCTGAACTCAGGGTATTCCTGGGATGAAAGTAAGATGCACATGCCAAAGGCCAGACAGGTTTTTATAAGATCTGGGATCCCAGTTCAAGAGGAACAGGGAGCTGCTGGAGAGGGTCCAGCAGAAGGCTATGAAGATGACAGAACCGGAGCATGTCCCTTATGAGGAAAGGCCAAGAGAGCTGGGCCTGTTTAGCCTGCAGAAGAGAAGACTGAGAGGGGATCTTAGCAATGTCTGCAACTATCTTCAGGGCAAATGTCAAGATGCTGGGGCCAGGCTCTTCTCAGTGGTGCCCAGTGACAGGACAAGGGACAACAGGGACAAACTGCAATGCAGGAAGTTCCATCTGGGTATGAGGAAAAACATCTTTACCTTGAGGGTGCCAGAGCCCTGGCACAGGCTGCCCAGAGAGGCTGTGGGGTCTCCTCTGGGGACATTCAAAACCCGCCTGGACATGGCTCTGTGCAACCAGCTCTAGGAGACCCTGCTTTAGCAAGGGCTCGGGCTAGATGGCCTCCAGAGCTCCCTTCCAACCCTGACTGCTCCGTGATTCTGTGTCTCCACACAACTCCAGCCCAACAGGCAACCCTCTCCATCCTAATGCCCACTGGACTACAGAGCCCACACAGGACATGACCCTTGTGGGATACCAGAGAGAAAGGGGAACGCACATCATCCCTGCCAGCACCAGCCACAGACACTGAGCCAGACGATCCAGTAACAACAGTCAGGGAACAGAAAAGACACATTAGCAGTATTTCTGACCACAGAAGGGAAAGGAAAAGGCAAAAACTCAGAACAGCCAGGCTGGCTGCTTTTTGTTTGTGCAGATGCTGGGAGGATGGGGAAGGAGCATCTGGAAGCTGGAGAGAGCCAGTGGAGGGGGAGAAATTCCAGAAAGTCTGAAATGGATTTGGAAGGGGCATCCTTGTCACAACAGCACAAACAAGGCAGACTTGAAAGACATATCTGCTGAGGCCATGCCCAAGACCATAACACCTTACTATTATTTAGGTGGCAGCTTCTTTTAAGCATGTGAGTTTTCAAAACCTGTAGAAACTATATCACAGGTATGGATAATACAAAAAAAATAATTAACTTTTGTATAGTAGGAGAACATCTCAATATCAATTTTCTTTCAGACCTTTTGCACATCACATTTGACCATATTTGTGTTGCTTACAGGTACACATAAACGCTACTGTAAGGTTGCATGCCACAAAGAAAAAAACCAAACAACATTTCAACAAGTTACTTTAAGACATCAGAAAACTTATAAACTATTTCCTGACATAACACTGGCTTTACTAAGAGCACCCTAAAACTTTTAAACAAGTGATAAAGTATCAGTTGCTGCCACTCGTGGCTGATGTGGGATCATTCTGAACAGCAAAGATTTGCAAAGTTGCAAGCACTCACATCAATACTGAAAAACTTTTCTATCTTGAAATACTTCCTTTAAGCTTTGATATCTTCGTTCTTCCTTTTCTTTGGTATCTGCCAGCTCTATCAAATTCCCTGAACCTTCTGCAGTTATGGATTTTTTTGCTACCTTTACTGCCTATTACCAAAACCAGTCCTGAATCCATCAGCTTTCTGCACTCCATGACGTTGTTACTCTCTGTTACTGCGCACCAGTTTCACCGATTCTCTTCCATTCTCTGACAACTAATTTTAACAGGAAAAGGTACGTGGATGAATATACAGCAAATTAACTAGTATTTCTAGAGCTCTCAGACTTAATCTCAGGCAAAACAATTTCTTTGGATTTTCTTTCTATGATGCATAATACCACTATATCTGATAATTGAATTATCTCACAGGAACAAAAAGAGAACGTGCATCAAGTATTTGAAATCCGGTACTAAAACATACTTTCTAAGCCACATTATTGTTTCTCAAGCTCGCATCAGAGAAAGCAAGTATTTTTAAGAGACTAAAACCTGTTAGAGTAGTGAATTCATCTCTGTAATGTCCTTGCTTACCAGTTTCACATTGTCTGCCATTGAAATAATGACGGACACACAAAGAGGTCTATTAGGTAATTCTGGAGTAGAACTTGGCATCTGGCTTTATCCATTCATTCAGAATCTTCCGTAACATTGATCTGACTTTATGGCACCCATCCACAACTCCCCATATACCACACTGGCACAAACCCCTGACAGATCACATTACTACTCTAAGTAATGGTATTTTTTTTGCAGAATCACAGATTACGCTGCTCCAGTTATGGTTCTTTCTGCAGCAGTTTCAACCACGACCCTGATATTGTGGGGCTGTCAGCCGAGCCTGTCCAGCTAACAGCTCTACACTGCTAGCACATTTCATCCTAACCCAGCATCCTAGCAAATGTAGCAGGCAAAACAAATATTAACGGGCTTTAGAGATTAGCTAATTCATCCTGTTACTGTCGACCTACTGTTGGTTAGGGCAAGACAATGATTAACAGACTGAACCTGCTTAGTCAGGTGTAGTGTTCCATAGAAACAGCCAGACATCTTAACCTGCTATGCCTGCCTACTGGCTTTATTCAGCAGTAGTGACAAATGGACTCTCGGCTGCTCAGGAATATCAGGTAAGAGTTATTAAAATACAAACAATCACATCAGTCCATCACAGAGTTTTTCCTTTATTGTCTGACTTGGGAAAACAAACAAAAAATACCCAAAAACCTGAACTCTCACAACACCTACAGAACAAAAGAGATCGCCATACAAGTGCTGCGTCTTACAGCCTTTTCTGACATGTACTTTCATAAGCTCTCACTTTACACAAAATATTTAATTTACTTCCCCCCCCCCCCCCCCCCCCCCCCCCCCTTTCTCTTTTCTGTGAGTAAGGACTGAAAAATGATATGGAAGACTCGGGAGACAAAATCCTACCCCATATATCATTATATGTCCCCATCTTGGCTATGATCTTCTAGACCTCTGGCACTCAAGCAAACCATGACTTTCAGCCCTTTCCTCACACAAGGACTCTTAAAGCAAATGAACAAGTGACTCATAGAACAAAATTAGGGACCAACTCTATAAATTATTTTTCCCCAAGAGCATTGTATGTAAAAAAAGATAGTTTTCCATTTTTAAAGTAAATATTCTTAAAAAAATATTTACTGTATTTTTAAACTGTACTGAATTATGGATTGATTCAAACATATAAAAGTCAAAACATACCGACAGCAAACATCATTTACATGTTATTTCTGAATATATACGATAACCCTCATTAAGTACTATTTTTTACTGTTTCTCTTCAAAATTGCTCATGAGGTGTAGCTTTACCAAAACATTACGCATCTCCTGGGTTCATATATGCTATTTGAAGCCCCTAAGCTACCAACACACCATGACACTTGACTCGGAACTAAAGACCTAGCACAGTGAAATACGTGGAGGACTCTCTTGATTCTAAAGAAATATTTAAGATTAATATTAATTTGGGTTAGTAACAGATTTGGGGATAGAAGTAGAGGTATAAGGGAGTGCTGACAGAAACACGGTTTCTCTGTAGAGATCTGGTAGGCTAAACAATTTCTGTGATTTTGACCCAGCTGTCTGCTGCAGAAGACAACAGGCCAGTTAAACTTGAGCCTGGCCCAACAGAAATGGCTTCTTTATACCAGTCCTGACAAATCAAAAATAAAAGTTATTTGGTTTAGCTCCATAGCTTTGCACAATCATGCTTTCTCCATAGGTGTCCTTCTCAGAAAAGCACCCAGAGTCACGCCTTCTGCTCACCCAACTCTACAGCTCCTTCCATTACTTAGGAGATCCCTCAGTCATGGATGGGGTTGGGGGACAACCAAGGTGTCCCCAAGCCCTTTACCACCTTTGGGATTTCTTCACTTCTTCCTCCTACTCTTACATGCCTCCAGCCTCCCTCCACCCTGAAGCATCTCTCACCCACCACTCAGCATCATTTCAGCATCCCCACACCTGATTTGCCAAAACAAACAAACAAACAAAAAACATCAGCTTCCCTTCCCCCAAGCAGCAAATGCTGCTCATATAGGGCATCCCAGGCTACGGCAAGGAACAAAGGTGTCAGGTCACCACCATACTCTGCTCCAGTATGATAAGGACAGCATGGCCAGACATGGAAAAACAAAACAGAGCTGAGAAGCTATGGAAAACAAAGTTTATTGTGGCCCAGCTGAAAGAAGAGCAAACCTCTGCTTTTGCTGACCCTGTCCCCCACACCAAAGCTGCTGAAAGGAGCAGTTGAAGGCAGACTATCTCATCATCATCATCTTCTCAGCTTTGACAACAACATTCTTCAGTTGAGTCTGAAATTGATTCAGATCTTGTTTACAGCAAAAGACAAAATTATGAATTGTTAAAGCCCCACTCAGATTCTCTTCCACTTTCGGTAAAACTGGCCACTAATCAATACTCTTCAGAGTTTCTTCAAGCGCAATTGTGTAAGATGTTTCCAAGATGCTCACAGGGGGAAGAGTCAGCCACTTGGCACACGAGCTCACAGACCTCTGCAGAGCACAGAGCCAGCCGTGCAGACAGCACGGTTCACGGGCACAGACAGTAAACAAGTAGAAATAAATCAATCTGTTCCCCCATAAAATTGTTGCCACTTGAACTGCAGCATCTCCCACGCTGATATTGTGGATAACTCTGTTTCATCTTGATTACAACCAGTATTAACACCCAAAGCAATAAAATCTTTCACATTCTCATTTTATTGAAGCCAAAGGACAACCCTGCTGCAGTGACATATGGCTCTGCTCCTCTGCAAGTATGTTAGGCTGCCTACAAAATCTCCTTGTCTAGCAAAGGATAATGCTTTTTAAAATCAATGACCTGCATTAATTTGTATTTTCCACCAGGAAAACCTCACATATCATTATAATCATCTTTCTATACAACAGACAAATGAGCATTCTCACATTGTTTGCATTTTTTTCTCCTTTAATGGAATGGTTTTAGACTATGTCATTGATTCTATAGCCATTACTGTGTGATTTTTTTTACAGCAAAAGCGTTAGCTTGGGGTTCACAGGCTGCAAAGCAATTCCTCCATAGCTGAAACAACATAAAGAACAGTCTAGGAGATATGAACTGAGGATGGGACTAAGTTTTGCAGCACTTTGGAAAAACAGGCAGTACACAGCCAATAACTTATGTACAGTTTTCCACCTCAGGGGATTTGGTATTATCTCTTGATTTTTTAATTTTTTTTAAGCTAAAATCTTTCTCTGTAGTATATGTACTGACATCCAGGTGAGCATCCCAAACTCCATGCAACAGGATTAAACTCCCTGCAGCTCTTCTCCTGGCTGCATGATATGTCCCCACATTACTGCACGGGGAGGGCAGAGATCATCCCAGGTCGCTGCTTTGGGGGTAAGAGCAAACATTTCCACCTCAGAGGCAGACAGGAACCCAAAGCCACGGTCCCCAGTGTCCTGCAGGAGACCTCTGTATATTGCTTCTTGTAAACCCTGCCTTGTGAGGATGGAACAGATTTGTACTTTCATGTGGTTAGAAAGTATTATGTGAACTTGTATCTTCAACCACAGAAATAAGAAAGGTGGCAGCTCTATAAAATTATAGCACCTGATGTACAAGTGCCAGCTCATAAAAAAAGGTACAAAAAAGTAGGAAGAAAACTATTTATGCCTCCTTTTCCAGTCTGAAACTATACTTCTGAAATACTTGCTCATTTCAGACCAAGAAAGTTCTGTTTGTTTATAGTTTTTAACAAAATGTCTTCTGACTGTGCCAACAACTTCTTAATAGCAAACAGGATGCAAATGGCATGACATACAGGAGCAGATTTTGTTTAGCAAATGCTTAACGTCATTGTCATGGTTCCTAAAAAGCAGCTTGCAATGGCATTGCAATTTGCACTTACTGCGGCATATTTAACAAACGCCCATTTCCCATTTATACTGAATGTAGAGACATTCACATTAAAAATAGGGAAATATTTACCCATGTACTACTGTACATGAATGAAGTGTACCATGAAAAACCCTTAGCCCTAGAATTCTGAATTCTTTTCCTTTCATAAACTAACATGGTCATCTCCCCATAACTGGGGAGAAATCGTAAGGTACTATTTGAGGAAGCTGATCTGCATTTGTGGGATATTTGTTTAAGCAAAGCAGGAACCACTACATTATCTTCACAAGCCACTGCAGCCCTGAGAAAGTACGTGTCATGGATTAACCCCAGCCAGCAGCTAAGCACCACACAGCCACGCACTCACAGCCCCCATCGCAGGATGAGGGAAAAAGAATTGGAAGAGTGAAAGTGAAAAAACTTATGGCTTGAGATAAAAACAGTTTAATAGTTGAAATAAAATAATAATAAACTGCAATGAAAAGGAAAGTAACCCATTCTATGCTAACAAAGAGAAAGAAATAAAACCCAATGAAAGTGATGCAAATGCAAACAATTGCTCACCACCACCCAACCAGCGCCCAGCCAGTCCCCAGGCAGCAGCCCTCCACCACCGCCCCCCTTCCCCCTAGGTTATATACTGAGCGTGACATCCTATGGTATATAATGGTATGGAATGTCCCTTGGGTCAGTCGGGGTCAGCTGTCCTGGCTGTGCCCCCTCCCAACTCCTTGTGCCCCCCCCCCCGTAGCCTCCTCGCTGGTGGGGAGGGGTGAGGAGCAGAGGGGGCCGTGACGCTGTGTAAGCACTGCTCAGCGCTAGCTAAAGCATCCCCAAATTATCAACGTTTTCCAGCACTAATCCAAAACACGGCCCCGTGCTAGCTACCATGGAGAAAATTAATTCCACCCCAGCTGAAACCAACACAGTATGGCATCTCCAGAACTTAAGAGGTTTAGTTAATGTGTTTGACAAGAGATGCCTAGGGATTACATAAAAAAGAAAGGAAGGAAAAAAATATGCTTAGTGGTAGACTGATTTTTTTCTACCAATTTTTGAAGTGGAATAATCTTTTTTGAAGTTTCAGCTGTCTTCCATTCTAAAATATGCCATTAAACTCCATTCCAGTCATAACTTATTTTCAAAACATGCTAACAAAATACATTGAAACCTGTAAATCTTTTTTGGCATAATTTGTGGAAGGTACTATTTCATGAAATAACAAAATAATTTTGCCCAGTGACCTAATTCCTTGGGGGGGGGGGGGGCGAGGGGAATAAACAAAGAAAAATTTTTGGGGGCTAGGATAAATCTCTTTTCAGATAATTTGAAATAAAGCCCAGCAAGAAGATGTGACTTTTAATTGGCAATGCATAGATCTAGAGAGATGAAATGGGCACTAACTGGCTGATTACCTTTGTAGTGAACATCGATTTGTAATTTGTACTGCAATGTTAAACATGTCCATCAACCCTTTGCCACCGAGAACTCTACTGATACAGAGCTGAAACAGGGAATCTTTTCTGCCCAAACTTCTTTCAGAGGTTTCTGTTTCCTCAGTTATAACAGTTTCTGACTCAAGTGTTCGTATGGGTGAGTTTAACTACTGGAGGAGCAGAAAGACTATCCCTTTGGCTTTCAAAGCAAAAGCAGCGACCCAATTTAAAACAGTGACTGACCTACTAAAACAAAAGGTAATCTTAGTATTAGACTCAATTTCAAACATTTTTAGCAAAAACTTTGAGTGGAACTTTGGCATCTAAAGTTAGATTTACCATAACAAAATTGAAGTGAATAAAAGAGAACGGACATGGAATAGGACTGTGTATCAGCATTACATTATCTTATGTTTTGTTGAACATACTGGTCCATTTGCATGCAACCATTATGCACAGGAATTTTTGACGTAAGTAAAAAATAAGTGAAAACATTTAAGAAAAGAGAGATTACCTCACTGAAGAATCAAATATTCAGAACACAATCATTCACTAAACACTTGTAAACAATCAAAATTATAGGTAAAATTTCAGGAAGAAACTTTTTAATAGCTCCTGTTAGTGAAAAAAGTTTGTTCCATTAAGTTGCCTGGCATAAGCCATCAGCAAAATTCCATTAAAATGAAAGCAGGCTGTCAGTAAAGTAGGAACTCGTAATTATTGTAAAGACTTACTAGACTTCTACAACTTGAACTCAGAAGTGAAACATTTAAGGGAAATAAAACAACATCCTAAAAAGATAAATTAAATCATAAGAGTACCAGGAGACTATTATAATTTAGAAAGGTTTTGGGGGCATTTAAGTTAAAATAAACACAAGAAGCATTCAAGTTTATTACTTGAAGTTAGAAAATGAATTGAAATTTAAAAACAAAACCAAACACCAGCACCCCACCGCCACCTCAAAAACCTCTCCACCTCCAAAGGAAATGAATTGATTTTATTTTGGAAAGCCACAATTCATTTAAACTGCTTCCACTGTGATTGCACAGCGCAGGTTGTCTTCTATAAGTGTCCAATAGACTATGAAACTATTGGCAATTATGCCCTACAAATTTCCATCCATCTTATTGCCAATCTACTCCTAATACCCTTTTTATCTGAATTTCACAGGAATAAAGATAGAGCAGCATGATGTATAATCAAGAGAGGGGACTACAGGACAGAGGAAAAAAAAATTCTGAGGGAAGGTCTCATTAGTTTTCAACTCTACCTTCAATTTCCCCCCACCACCACCAGCACATTATATAGTTTCTGGCTAGATAATACACCTCTTTCTTATCTATTATAGATGTTCACCATAAAGAAAGAATCAACTACAGCTCAATAACAGATAAAGAAACCTAACAAAAGACAATCTTGCCATTGAAAAACTGCATAGGGTGTAACTGCTCAATTATACCTGTCCTGTTACTTCCAGGAAAAAAATGTGGTGTTATAGTCAAATATCTGAAAGAATCAGTGAGATAACTCAGTTGAAAGATGAATACAATTTTTAAAGAGCTAAGACTAAATAGAATAAATTAGGTATACTTCTTCAGCCTTATCATAATACTGTAAAGTCAACATTAACACAAAAATTTGCTGCATTATATTAAAAAACCAAAACCTTTTCCTTTTAAAAGACATCTTTCCTTGAAGAGTTTAGAGTCCAGGCATTAAATGTTGTATTTCCTTACTCTTCCTTAATATCCAGTGCTCTTACCAACCTTCTTAAATCATGCTGACCCTACCTTAGGGCCAATAGAGGAACACGCTGACACAGCAGCAAAAGCAACCAAACGTTTCTCAATTTATGCAGAGGAGCAGTGAAAGATATTTAAGTAAAGGACTAAATTACAATAGTTTGGGACAATAAAATATATTTGTTGTTCTGTCTACCTCTACAGCAACTGTTGTTGCTGTTGCCATGGAGGTTGTAGGGCACAAAAAAACCCCTCTGTTTCAATTAAAGGATTCAAATGGCTTGTAATGGGGAATAACTGTTCATTAACAGGTCTACCTGTTAATCAGTAGTACTATGATTAGTTCGGTTTCAGATTGTTCTCATTTATTTAATGAGGACATAGAACAAAAAAAAGCCTCCCATTGCTCTTTATTACAGAGCATTTATTCCAAGCACTAGAATAAAGAAAAAGTATATCTTTTCTAGCTCACTTTGGCTGAATGTTCTACTTTGGACCCCCACCAGTCAAAAATAAGGACTTCTAGAAATAGGTACACAACTTGGGATAAAGCTTCTACATTCTTTATTAAAAAAAAAAAAAAAAAAAAAAAAAGGAAAAGAAAAATTGTCTCTGTGTAGTTCATTAGCTCAGAACAACCACAGTCACTGAAAGTTATTTTCATATATGGAAAAAAATATTTAATATATGCATGTGAACTTGCATCTCATATTTAGATTATTCTAAAGTGATTGCCTGTTTCTTACCTTCTTACATGACATCGTGAAGGTTAAATGTTATTGAATATATTTTCACATACAAGCTACGTTCTGACAAGAAAGTCACTATGTCTTGCAAAAACAGTAGGCAGAGTTTTGCTCTGCTGAGGCAGATACGCTTTCAGGTGATCCAGGTCATAAGGTTTTGCTGCTCAATTCTCTCATATTCTTCGAGAAGTTACTTACCCAGGATGACAACATTCCCCACTGCCAACCATAAATTATTTTTTTCCTATTATATTTACTGTCTAAAAGCAGGCAAGAGTCAAAAAGCTTTTAGTGCTTGTCAAATGCTATGAAATCAACAACAAAAAGGTGTTCATTAAGTGATCATTGCAATACAACAGCAGTAAACTGATGCACAGTCTGGCCAGCAAACTTGGAAAAGGATTTTTGACAGAACTTTTGAAGGAAAAAAAAATAAATATATATGTATGGCATCTTAAGCACAGAGAAACTTGTAACTATAAAGAAACATCCAAAAGGATGTTTTTCAGGAGAAATTCATTAAGAAGTCTACAGATTTGCCTCCCACATCTTCAAGAAAATACACAGTAAATAGCGGCCTTGGAAAACTGGTATATTTTGAAAATTTGTAGTCCGATTCATGATTCCATATTTTAAGCATATGTACTATTAGATGGGATTACTGAATTTTTCAAAAAGAAATATAAAAGCATTATGATTATTAAAAAAAATACAATTTTCTTGAGCAAACCTTTCTAGCTGATCCTCTTTTAGACAGTCCTGTCAATGCCTCTGTTAATCATCAAAGTAACTTGATAATTAACGATAATAATTAATCTGATTGACCCAATTAACCACTGCTGCAGTGAGACAATACTCATTTATTGATATTCAGGGAGACAAAGGCAAATATCACAGTTATATATCTAACAGAGTAGGTGAAGTCCAAAATAAGCAAGTAGATCCAAAGTTATGCACCTCATTTTTGCAGTTACACATTTGTAAGTAATCAACATGCTAAGTACCCTTTTAACACCACAAAAAAACCCCAAAACTCTCTCATTCAAATCTGGAGTTGCCATATAATTGCAATATGGCTGTGTAGCTGTCACTGCCCTGAAAACTCACCAATTTCACCTCTCCTAGTTTTGGCAATTTTATTACTACTCTGTTCATAAATATGTTTATGCAGTTTTTTGGGGGGGTCTGGTTTGGGGTTGTATTTTTTGTTTGTTTGTTTGTGTGGGGTTTTTTTTAATAGAGGTATAAAATCTAAAGAAAAAACCCTGCCTATTATTTTACTTTTTCAAAAGCCAAAACCAAAACATCTTAATCATGAAGTAAACCATAACACTTCGGAATGCCACTTGACACAAGAAGGGGACAAAGTATGATGGATTTTCAGCGGAGGCACACTGTTGCAGTGTTACTCCAAACGAGGATTCATTTACTTTCCACCTCATTTCCAGAATAATATCCCTTGGTGTTCTTTCCTTTACAGACCATGCTGTCCTTTTCAGGCTCCTGTGTTTCACGATTCATCAGGCACAAGTTTTAGTAAGACTCCCTAATGCCTTTTTTCAGATACTGTACTTTTCCATGACCTCCCAACTGTTTACAATTACTCTTTTTTTTTTTTTTGAGTGTAATAAAATAATGAAATAGCGAACATCTCTGAACTTGTCCAACACCTGTGCCAACAGCTGCTACATACTTTACCCAAAAAGAGTTAATGAAGAGGCCCACAACACACTAATAAGATACATGGTACAATCTCTCAAATACCCAAACATATTTTCATGAAACACTTAATATGCTAGTGTAACATACATTGTCAAAGTTACTCTACAATGTATGTAAACCACCTAGTACCAGTTCCAAAAAGCAGCAGACAAATAGGATTTAGTTTTTCGTTCTAATAAACACACACAAATATCTTCTAAGTGTGCGGACTTTGGATCAACTCAAATATTGCATGGAGAAATACTCAATATTTAAAGGCGGGCAAAAAAGCTAATCCAAACATTCCAGAACTTCAATTTACTTAATATCAGATTGTTACATTAATTTTTTGTAGACTCATCCACCTTATCACCACAAATATACAATTTGGTTAAGAGAGATAGATACTATATAATTATGCTCCAACGATCTAGGCTCCTCCAGCAGCCCCCATCTACGCTATGGTCGGGAGTGGAATCTTTTAACCAAACACCAAAATCTCCCCAAAATCACTCAAACATACACTCGTTAAGCAATTCTACTTGCAGTGCTTGCCTGGTTCTGTGAAACTCAGTGCTGGTGTTTGGAGCAAGAAAAGACACTACCACAAGTCACAGCACTAAGACAGAAATGAAAGTTTCTGTATGACAACACAGCAGCTTTCTTGCCTGAGCTGTTAGAAAAATGTCTGCTCACATGAAATAACACTGTGCAACACTCAGCAGCTCCAAGACTTATTTACTAGCACAGGCCACGGGAATATAGAGGATTACCTATGGCTGATGGTAGATTTACTGTTGTACATACGTTCTTCTCACTTGGTGCTGAACAGCAGGCTGTCAGTGAAGGCTGAGTGATGGTTTTGTGCCCTGCAGGTGCTACAACTTAAGATTCTCTACAAAAAAATCCCCATAATAAAGCTTTTAATGAAAGCTGGGATAGTGGTTAAACCATAGTTGCATTATCGTGCTAAGCATCTTTTCCTAATGAGGAGATCATAACTTCACCTTTGATCACTATTTCTTTTACCTCAATTAGCTCATACACACTCAGCATCAATGTTGAAAGTGTTTTTGTTGGTCAAAACTGCGTATACTCAGCAGCAAACAAGACCCCCCTAGTTTGGAAACTGAGCTGGTACAATTTCTTTGCAAAGCAGTAGCATGGCAGGGTGGAGCAGAGCTGAGAAACCCTCAAATTCCTCCAGTCATCATCTCCTGCTCCCTTTTGTTGTGTTATCGCTAATCATAGCAGAAGTTGTGTTGCAATGTCTCTTCTGCTCATTAATCCTGAGGAGCTCTGACACCCTCATTAATACACGTGTCTTTAGAGCTTCATAAGACAAGGGGAAGGAGAAGCCAACACGAGGGACTACACAGACTAATGGGAAACCAGAGTCTTCCTCCCAAACTCTGTATCATTTTTTTTCTCCTATTACAGGAGTGTCACATAACCTAATAGAGAACAAGTGTGGGAAAAAAGAGAGGAAATTTTAATCTTTATTTCCACATAATTATTTCAAAAGATATGTATGAGCTTTTTAAGAAATGTAAAATATTCCTAAAAACTAAGGCAGTATCCTTATAACCACAGATCTTCAGGAATATTTAGGTGTTAACTCACCCTAGATTTCAGTTGAATGAAGTGTGTAAATACTTCTGAAGATGTCAGCTTTCAGAATACCATTATACAATGGTAGATTTTAAAGTTTACTCCTTGAATATCACACTGGATTTTTACATTCATCTGACATATTTATTCAAAGGATGTTTTTAAAAACTAACCCTCTGATCTCCTTGAACTGGTATGGAAGGACCACTGAAAGTTAATCCTTGTATTTAAATAATTGGTTGGGTTTCTACTCCAAACATACACATATCCCCATTAACCTCAGAATTCAGATTAGAAATGATACACCAGGTTTACCTCATAGGGTTGTACTAGGACTTCAGTTATTTGTGAAGAATTCCCACATCCTTGGAAAGCACATAAATTCTCTCTTCACCCAATAAAGCAACATTATGTAGAGGTACCACTTAGCGTTACTCCTTAGAAGGCTGAATTTAGTTATAACAAGCACGGATGCTTATTGAAAAGCTTCAGGAAGCTTAGGCAGAGATTTATAGCATCATTTCACAAAAATTCAATAGCTTCTGTAAGAGCAGTGCCTTGCAAACGCAGATGTAGCTGCAGACATCTGTTAGCTAAACAATGCTGAGGTGCATCTCCCTCTAATTCCATCCTACTAGGCAATGATCTGGAAAACCTCAAAGCGTAACACATTAAGTTCAAGAAACCATTTCAGGGATCCTGACTCCTCTCCCTTATCGTCTGTGGCACATGTTTACCATTTATGGTTCATCACCAGCACATGCAATCACTTATATTCCAACTGTTTGAGGAGCTCTGTAGCTGAGGAAGAAAGCACGTTAATATTCTGAACTGTCTGGAGACATCCAAACTTGGAAAATCTCATGACTTTGTACTGCAATGCTTGGACGCCTTTGACACACCATGCTAACCTAAGTCTCTCCTAACAAGTGCAGCTTGCACACATAAAGCAATATTGATTCAGCTGTGCATAGCTGTTTATACAGCCTTTCAGAAGCCGGGCATCTTCAAACAGTACTGCAGACATTAGACCGTGCCTTCCTAAGAGAAGTTTAGTGTTTGTCAGTGAGGCTTGACTTAATGATGCACACTGCGCCAACAACAGTATTTAATTAACTTTTTCAGTTGGCCTCACAGAGCTGTTTTCCACAATCTGATCTTTTCTGCATGAACCCTGTTACAATTTCATGCAGGCAGTGGGCTTGCAGCAACATCTTTCATAAATAGAACTGCCCTGATTTATAAAGGCTCCGATGATAAGGAGTAAAGATATCATGGTATCCACGCATGGATAAAACACAGCACAAAGCTTCTTTCTGAAGCAAAATATCTGGAGATTAAACCTAAAGGAAAGAATGCCATCCTTCTAAATGAGCAGTTCAAACAGTTTAATAAAGGGAGGAATGAGGACAATAAGGGATGGTTATTTCAAAATGAATGCTTTTATCTATACCACATGGCGTCTTTCCCAGTGGCACTACCAGAATTCAATAGCATGATTTCATGAGAAAGGATAAGAACCAGTCTTTGCTTTGCTATCTTCAGGAGCTACTTTGTTTAAACCTTCCAAAGAGGAAGGTATGTGAGCTGATGTTGAACTGCTTTACTTATCACTTAAAATGCAAAGCAAAATGTGACCTATTCCCACTTATCCAACTGTACTAGGTTTAATATATAATTACAAGGACCATTCAAGGGTAAGTAGATCTCTGCCTCAGAGGCAATCTAAAAATTCCTTCTTGATGCTTCTTTTTCTTTCTTTTTCATACAAACACCTTCTAGGCATAACAGTTAAGAAAAAAAGAAAATACACATACAGGCAAACTCATTTGCTTAAACTTCTAACCCAGGCAGCAAAACATACGTGAACATTTGAATGCCATACCCCTCTTTACCCACAGCTATGTCACTACACATACCCTCATTTCAAATCCTATTCCTTATATTATTCTTTTCCCTTCTGTATATCTTGTTTAATTAAGATATTGTTATTTGCTTCCTTTGGTGTCTATAGCAGCTTATCAGCACTTATTGGGGAGCAAGCATTGCCAAGCTTATAGCATGCCAGATCATTTTCTATTAAGGTCTGCAGCTCATATACATATCCACCTTTTGTACCAAGTTTTTTAGCTGCAGCCTTTCAAGCTTCAAGCATTTTAGGTGGGTAAAAATATCATTTCTTCTAACTGTATAATAGAGGTAATGGTGTACCAGAAGTTAAATAAATGACACCTAAGCAACTTCACACCGCAACAGTCTACCTTTGTAAAGGAAGAGTTCAGGAAAACTAACTCAGTCTTTTTGCCTGGCTTATCCTTATGCCACTAAAACAAACATGAAACAATATGTTCCTTTTTAACCACTTGATGAGTCAGTGCAGCTCAGGAAACTGATAAAAGGTTTATGGAAATAAATTAATATTGCATGACTGCTGCTGGAGCTATTAAACAAACATAAACGAGAAGCTGTCACTGAAGCCAAAAGAGACCTTTATATCATGAGGGAAAGTGGCAGAAAATTCAATCATTATTACAGCAGGTTCTTTGCCCTGCAAAAATGGCAGACCTAAACAAATATAAGCGTTGCAACCGATACAGTTATGCTGGTTATATCAGATCTTACAACTGGATTACACTGCTTTTAACAATAAAAGAAATTGCTTTTAACTGACCTTTTTTTCTTTGTACAAATGAACGTTTCTCAAAATATTTCGGCCAATCTCTTCTTCCAAATAAATGAGAAGGAATAGTATTTTTCTAAAGTTATGAAACAGCTCAGTTATTGGTGGGTTTGGTTATCCTTTTACAAGTCTGATGCATGAAAGTACTTGAAGTTTCCAGGTAATGACATGAGATGGCAAATACTGTGACTTATGACTTCAATAGGCAAACCCAGTTTCATTTTTGAAAATGCGGTCAGTTCAGTTACTTTGCTAGAGGCTGAGAGAAAGATCAAAATTATCAGCCTTCCTGCAGGAGTCAGGCTCAGATCTGCAGATCACAGATGCTTCAAAGATGCTACCCAAAAGCAGCTGCTGTTTCTTACCCACTTTCACACTGTACTTTAGAAACATGCACTTGTGTGACAGCAAAGGAGGCAAACGTTTCCATGACCTTGCAGTACACAAAGCTCTGCTCCTGAGCATAGTGACCTCCACAGACTTAAGTTCCTGAGCTATCAGTCCACCAAAGCCCTTACATTTTAATATATCAGGATTTCTGAAGAACTTCAGAGATACTGTTGAACCAGAAGCAGTTTGGACAGGAAAAATGGAAATGACTACTCAGAAGCAAGTGGCCCTATTCTTTTCTTCTATGTATAAAAAGTAAATTCTGATGGTATTTTAGTACTTCAAAGTATGACCTTCCAAAGGTTTTGTTAATTTCAAGAATGGTGTATTTTTACTTGCATCAAGGATAGCACTTAATATCTACTCTGGGTAACATTTGCCCAGTTAGGGCAAAAAAAATTAAATACTATGTAGTGACCTTAAACACATTGACAGAATCTCTGAACGTATTTTTTTTTTTTAATTAAGATCAGCCATTAGGCAATGTCATTGATCAACTGGCTTAATCATTAGTGACCTTTAACTTAGTTATGCCAAAGTAAGAATAGATCTACAGAATAAATCCATTTTAAATTCTAAGATACCATTTTCATAGTTTAATTCTGCATGCTAATAAAAGTCACGTTAAGTTTTTAGAAAGCACATCTTCAATTAAGGCAACACCTACAGCATGAAGCTATGAAGTAACCTTTACAGGAGCATCTCTATTGAAAACTTTTTGCTATCAGTTAAAGTACGTACATTTCTTTACTATCATCTGTTGCATAAATTCCTCATTATACACTGTCTGCCAGATATAACAGTGGCCTATCATACAATCTGATTAAAAATACTTGTGATGGGAAGGAAAGACTACAGCTAGGCACTGAATATCATGGGTAGTCAGCAAAATGCACCACTGTAGAAAACTGGTGCTACCCTTCCTGGTGTCAATCATGGAAATTGTCAATGCAGAATGTTTGCACGTTATTGGAACAACTTCAAGTGACACATTTACACAAGAATTATCTTTGGAGATGTTAATGAATGCACTGTTTCTAACCTACCTATTTTAATTCCTCCCAGCTCCTCAACCATATTTCTGTCTTTTATTCCCTCTCCTGCGTGCATTTGTCTGTCATTCAACAATACTGGACATTTAATCTTATTTCATCTTAAATGTTTGTTAAATTAGGATATTAATAAGCTTCATCTATTAGCAGACCCATATTATTGACTCCTCTGTTTGATGGAAAACAAATCTACTTCCTTGTGCCATACATTCACAAAGAGAAATTTATATATAATACTTTAAAAATAAAAATCCCTAATTACAGATCCATATTTTTCACAAAAGTAACGTCTTTAGAAGTTCTTTAAACATGGTCTGCCCTTCATCAGGACTTAAATGATTTCATGTAGCACATTGCCAATCTTCAACTCTTGCCAGAAAAATTCTTTCCTGTTATTCCATGAGACTCATGAGACTCATTCATATATTTGCATTGGCTTTTTTGACTTACTGAAAAGAAATTGTGAAGGAGAGCAGAAGCAAGCTGCTTCTGCATAGTTCAAGTAAAATATCAGAAAAAGGAAGCAGCATAATCAAGATCAATTTAAGTCTTGCTTTGAGACTTGCTTCTTACTTACTGTAATAAATATCAACCTTTTGAAGAAAAGGAGACCGATAATTACTCAATATCATCCACTAAAATGATGAACAACCTGAAAATAACAAACCCATTATTTTCAGCCTGTATTAAGACAAATTAAATGTCAGCATATTTCACTGTGTTTAATTTAATTGCAATCTATTTCTCATAAAAGGAGATGATGTTGTTCAAGGTTGAGATAATTTTTTTTATTATTATTATTTTTAATCTATTGCATTTCCCCTAACTGTTCACTACAATAGTCATACCTGGTACTTCCCCACACCGTCCTTTCTTTCCTCTCCTTCATATATAGATTTGGCTTATTGAATCGACCACATAGCAATTACACAGCAGAGGACAAAGTAGTCAGCAAACAAAATATTGAAGACTTACCATTTACACAGATCTCAAAAGATTTGCAAAGGTCATCCTCAAACAGGCAGCCTAAAAACACAACAGAACAGTAAAAATTAATACAGGTTTCAAACTGTGGATAATTAGTGCAGGCTGAAGACCTCTCAGGCTATTAAATGCTCAGCAAGAGTCAGGCATTTAGTTGGCCTTAGGAGTCTAAACTAGGCAGTACAGAAAATCAAGAATGTGGAAACAGGTCTGGTTAGAGAGCACATCTTGCTACCTGGTTATGTCCAGAATAACCTTTGACGTTTTTCTTTCCCATCATTCAACTACTGACGGTTCAGGTTTTGCTATGCATCTCTCTTATTCAGCAATTTGAGGAACTTTATGTTCTCTCAGTTTTGAGTATGTTATTACACCACAGCACATTCACATTGCAATACACGACAAAAACATATATCAAGAAATCAGGAGTTTCCTAAAGATACGTTTACTGCAGTGACACAAGCCTAGAAATCAGGTATAAATTGCTCAAATCAGGCTTGGATTTAGTAACTGCAGCCATAGATCCTCAGGAACACCAACTCTTTGGAGAAAGTGTTAATTTTTAAACCATCCATACCAACACTGTGATACCTCCACAGACAGCTGGAAAATCAGTACAGGTCTACGAAAAATATCCTAGGGTTTTATTCCACTTAATGCAGGAAATTTGTCCCAAAACATGCTGCCTTATGGGCCCCTGTTACACCAGCTCCGTACCTCACTCTAGAAACTGCATCCAGGCTGGCAATCCCAGCTCATCCACTTGTTCACAGATTAAGTATTCTGTTCCCTGTTGCTAGTATCACCTAACCAGGTAATGAGACACTAGTTATTATCCCCTTTATCTTCAAATTCAAAAAACTTATGCTGATATTTGTAAGGACAGCAAAGAAGCAGGCAAGATGTGCCTCTGCTCTGGTCACTCCACACTGGGGGACTGGGAGAAGGAACAAGTACAGAAGCAGTATGGAATGTTGGGGTACTGTTAAGGGCATGCACTCTGTTAACCCAAGCAGCAGTTTCTTTGTTTTCTGAAAAAGATAAAGAGCTAGGACTGGATAAAATCCAAGGAATGAGGCTGTATTTTGAACACTGAAACTGCCCTAGAGAACACATTTTTACAATTAAGCCTTTTAACTTCTCTAGGAAGTACCTTAAGTTTAAAAATGACACAGGGTGTTATAAACATTAAGAGTTCTTGAACAGTTTCACACTATGCATCAAAAAAAATGCCAGGAACCTCACCATGTCTAAATACAGCAGCAAATCCTCTCCCCCCAGCTGTGCCTGTCTCCACAGAAGCACAGAGTACAAGCATCTGTATTTGTCAAATGGATTAAGTAGGCTGTTCTCATAAAAGAGACTGAAAGGCTCAAGACTCTCTGCCTATAAATTACCTGAGCCCTAACCCTGCTAAAAGAAAAATTCAGGGGGATAGAGTGACTTATGCATGCCTGCATAGCCTTTCAGCAGGTAACTGTATTAACACATCATTAAGCCTGAACTAATACACTGTGTCCCTCAGCAGGATTTATTAGCACAGTGCTAGGTGTCAGCTAGGCAAGCAAATCTACGCGAATTTGAGCCATATTGAAGAACAAGTACCATCCCTTACATCTAGCCCACAACTGCCTGCAAAGACCACACATACATAACCTTAAGCAGATAACAAAAGCCTACAGTATGCACACCGATAAAAGCGCTCCCTCATCCTTTACCTATGCACCAACAAACTGTAGGTATACACTCAGAAGATTTTGGAAGGCTGAGGAAGTTTCATACCAGGAAAGCTTCTGCAAGCAGAGTATAGTAGAACAAAATGCATCTACACGATCCACAAACTGTGATTTGTGGCATATTTTTGAGATGCATATAATTTTGCTCCAGACAAGTCTGCTCTAGCAGCCATTTGACCTGAAACAGTGTCTGAAAACTCACCGAGGATATCTGATTGCAGCCTTGGTACTGACCCAGCAAAGCAGAAGGATGCCTTAACTATAAATTGACTTGTAAAGAACATAAGAACAATGACAGGCAGTGACCAAAACACATCAGCACAGAACATACAGCACAAGAAGAGCCATAATTAAAAGCATAGCAGTGATCACTTAAAAAAAAAAAAAAAAAAGAAAAAGAATGCTTGCAGGGAAAAATAATAAAAAAGTGAAAGACTTCAAGTGCTAATATAAACTAGACAAAAGTATAGTTCAATATGCCTGTTTTCAGAAATCTGAAGTTATCTCTTCTAAAAGAAAATGTTCCCTTGTTATGAAAAATCCCTGATCAAATCTCTTTGTCTTGTTTTCATGACACATCACAAAAGAGTTAAAACCAGAAGCCTGAAATACGTGCATCCAGGGAAGGGCTGCAGAAGGCGTCCAGTGATGGAGGGAAGGCCAGCAGTTTTGTAGTTGATTTCACATTGTGCAGCAGCTATGCTGTAGATCCAAAAGGTGCCAGGCAAGATGTTTCAAGCAGCAATGCTTTAGTGGAGTCGCACAACAAAACAGTGACTGGTTGTCCTGGTTTCAGCTGGGATGGAGTTAATTTTCTTAGTGCAGTGCTGTGTTTTGGCTCTGATGTGAGAACAATGTTGACAGGACACCGATGTTTCAGTTGTTGCTGGGTGATGTTTATACTGAATCAAGGACTTTTCGGTTTCTTGGGCCCTGCCAGCAGAAGGGCTGGAGGGGCACGGGAAACTGGGAGGGGGCACAGCCAGGACAGGTGACCCAAGCTAGCCAAAGAGGTATTCCATACCATATGGTGTCATGCTGAGTACATAAACTGGGGGAAGAAGGAGGAATGGGGGGACATCCAGCATTATGGCACTTGTCTTCCCAAGTAACTGTTACACATGACAGAGCGTGGCTTTCATGGGGATAGCTGGACACCTGCCTGCCCATGGGAAGTGGGGAATGAATTCCTTGCTTTGCTTTACCTATTAAATTGTTCTTATCTCAGCCCTCAATTTTTACATTCCTTTCCAATTTTCCTCCCCATCCCTCTGGGTGAGGCCGAGTGAGTGAGTGGCTGCGTGGGGCTTGGTTGCTGGCTGGGGTTAAACCACGATACTGGTTCACCAAGACCCTGCTAGTTTCAAAAGCACCTGGGAGATGGGATCACCTGCTGCCCATGGCCACCTGCTAGAGGCAGACCATTCTATTATATGCAGATATTCTGAGAAGGAGAAAAATCCAGATACAAAATGAACAAAATTTATATGTTCAGGTACAAACAGCCAGGTTACCTCTCTACAGAACTGAGACACACTCTGATTTTGCCTGATACATTTTGCTTTGTCACCTAATATATTTTCCATAAAAAAAAACCAAATAAAACTGATTTTATCATGGTTAAGTTTCTCTTTTAATAATAGTTGGTTATTTGATGCTCACTGCAGCAAGGCATCTGATGCAATTAGCCTTGGAAGCTTATGTTTTGGAGAGCAAGTTAATAAAGTCAATATATGGCAAAGTATATGCATCTATACTTTAAAACAGACAAGGACCTCCAGAACTCCTTGAAGAATATTTTGTTTCAAGTTATTTATTGCTAGAGTTGACTGTTATGCGTATTTCACCCAACCAGTCAATATGCTAATTTAACTACTAATTTATCTTTTGTTGTTACTTGCTGTGACATTAAGAAGCATCATATTTCATTTTAAATACCATCTACCTACTAATAGTAATGGTGGTAATAAGTCACCATTGAAGAGTGAAGTGGTATCGTCTCCGAAAAGCACTTAATACATTTCAGGCCTTATGGGATCAAAATTACATTTCATTTCCTATGAAACAATCTCTTTACCAGAGTTCATCTCCTAAAACACATGAACGGTTGCTGAAATACCTTCAAATCCCACAGAAAGAGACCTCAAAAGAACAAAACCCCAATCTTACTTCATACAGCAGCCCTGAAATAATGAATTCTCCATTTAGTATTCAACCAGCTGACAGACTAAAACTGCACAGGTATGCATGTATTGCTTTGCTTAACCTAGAATTTAAACACAGCTTTCTTAACTTGCATGAAAGATTCACCTCTTTATTAACACTTGCACAGTCCCCACATCTTGGTGACAAAGAAGGCTGGAGCAACAACTTGCGCACAGGTGCACCAGTGGCCACAAGCAGTTCCACTGATGAACTGTTTTATCATATTTATTATGAACTTATATTTATTATGTTTCTGTTCAGGCAGCAGTTAACCTTCAGGTCTTGTCAAAAATAAACTTTTGTTGAAACCTTAACTAAGAATCACTCACTGTCTTCATATGTCTAGTATGGCTTCAAACAGCTCTTATATTTTACTGTCTCCTTTCCGAGTCATTATTCTCAGGTTTTAGCCTCTAGTATTAGGCTACAGCTTCATTTCGCTTCATCAAACTAAATTCATCTATTAACAGTTCATAATAATTTTTTTATTATTTTATCTAAATTCATCTCTTCCTCCACCCATGTAACGAAAGCCGCAGGTCTGTGCTGTGCAGCTCCGAACATCGTGAGAGTAGTTCCCCGACACACTGGAGCTAGTTAAAATGCAGTTAGCACAGCAGTAAGGATCATCCTGTATACTTGGCTAACTATATGGTTTTTTTCACATTCTTAAATGTAAGCTGTGGTATATGGCCACCCTTCTACTGACATAAATCATGCATTTATAAACACTATCTTCTTGATAGTTTACTACAGTGAATTCCAGAAGAGTTTACATGAGTGAAGCTCAATACAGGTCAGAAAAGCCCAGGCTGACTGTGTAATATAAGCCAATATAGTGACCTTCCATACACCAAGGTAAGCATCTCTCAGAAAGAAGTCAAGAATAATAAATAAATACTTAACTTTATCCTTTATTCCAAACACAGATTTTTGTAGCCTGCAATTCTACTAAGTTGCATCGGGCACAAGGACCATCTGTATTGAACCCACTTAAATATACAGACATTTCCTCAATGTTTTTTAACTTTATGGCTACTTAAAACAACGGTAGGGATCTATGCTGTGTATTACAATACATGTACATGGTGCATTCTTTGTTAACTAGCCAGGAAAAGAGATTCCACAGGGCCTCACAAAATCTTCTGCCTCCCTTTCTTTCCCTCTCCCCTAGATCTCCAATACTGTTTCTCAGAAAGTCAGCACAACATAGTCACAAAATACCACTGCAAGTACAGGACCTAGAAGTTTAAAACTCTTTGTGATGATATTTTTTCTCATGAAACACTAATAAAACTATTCTTTTTCTCCATTCATCAACAGCAGTCCTGCCTCTCTAAAGACAAAATACGGAAGTTTTAACCACACTTGAACACACCTTTTATTCGGATTTATAAGAGGTGCCTCTGAAGGTAACAACAGTCAAGGCACCAGCTGAAATCACTCAAACATTAAGAAAAAGCTGTAATAATTAATTTATCAGATAAACTATTTTTAAAAATCCATTGATAAAATAGATTACATTTATCTCTCTATCCTTTACCACAGTTAACCAACAGTTTACAATGATTTTCCATTAAAAATCTCTTCCAAGAATGCCCAAAACCTATATGCATTTTTGTTAACTACAACAATAGATAAGCCATAGCCACTCTTCATCAAAAATTGTCTTAGAATTATCGAAATAAGAAAACAAACAATAGGCAAGAACAGCTAAGTTTCTTCTATACATATCAATCAGAAACTGCGAAAACATAAACCTCCAAAATCCTTTCCATTTTTGAGGGTTCTCCGCCTCTTTCTTTCACCTTTTTCCATGTGAGCACCTCGCATCTCTTCACGTTCTCAGACTGTAACAAACTCACCTCATCACAAAGTTTTAGCAAGTATATTTCATTAACCAAAATATGCTGATGCTCAATAGGATTTTTAATAGTCTAGAACACAAGCTCACTCCACATTTACCTGCTTCTTTCAAATTTAGTTGCTATCCTCTAAGAAGACCTTGAAGAGTAAGTACTGCTAAACACTGCTAATGAAACAAAAGAGGAAACACCTGGGTATGCCAAACTGGGCATGCCTGATGGGCCTCACTGGGTCTTTAACACCCACTGTGAGCAATTCTAAGTGGAGAGCATAAGTTTATTTTCCTATAGTGGGGTTAAGAATATTTTAAAAAGTGTTCAGCTCACACAACTGGGATAGCTCTGACTGAAAAAAAAATCAAGCTAGTACACAGCAATAAGGAATGATAACATGAACTGACTGGTAGGAAGGGTCAACAGGTTTTTCGTGCAGAAAGCTGAATGGAGAAATCATCTGACTGAGAGAGACATATTCCTCTCACTAATAGAGGTGAGAGAAAACTTTGCTCAGGGTGCCAAAGCTGTGATCCATCCAACACATTCTCATCCGTCTGCCATGCATGTATGCCTGGCAAGTCTAGAATTACACAAAATTGCAAGAATGGTTAAGAAAAATGTACTTTAAGCTGATCATGAGTTTTAAGCAGAGTTCCTCTTGGTTTCCCGAACCCTGTGGTTATACAGGTACCACAGGTGTATGTACAAGTGTAACATAAGCATTACTTTTTACTCAAAACCTATCAATTGCATGTGAAAAATCAACTACTGTTTCATTAGTTTTATTTTGGCATTCACTTTGATAATAAATTTGAATATTCCCTGGCCCTATTTTTTAAATTTTCATTTTTATCCATTTTTTCTTTGCTTCTTTTTTTCCTGTTCCAAACTCCTCCATTCTCTTTCAGAGGAGTATCTTTTCGAACTCTACCCATTCTCCTCTACTCTCCAAGAAAGCATTGTTCCACCACCAGAATGCAGTCGCCCCTTTCGGTACCTCCCAGGCACATGCATGCCATACTCAGGCATTACCCTTCCCACCTGTGCCCTCTCCTTTCTCTCATGCAGGTAAACAGCAAGTCTGTCCCCTTGTTATCACTACTCAATACTGGCAGTTTCTAGATCTCCACTCTCACCCTTTTCCACGGGTGCCCTCCACTTCCATTCTTCCAGCACACTCAGCCCTTCCTCACCTATCTCCCTTCTGGTGTGTTGATTAGGAGAGAGGTAAAGAGACAGGAGGTAACAGAGGGACAGAATTTGCTTTTCTTGCTCCCCTCCATTCAGAGCTTTTCAGGAGCGGAGTAGGTTCAGCCACATTCTCTCTTTCTCCTCAGGATCCTAGGACATCCAGAATATTCTTCATTGAGAAAGGTATTTTACCAAGACATCTGAACCTGTGATGGTTTATCAACAACCGCGTGGAGTAGCTTAACTATGAAAGAAAAGTAAATCGATGTGGTCAAAAATAACGTTAAAGGAGCACATAACACTGAAGGGGCTCTTTCTCACAAGGGAGTGAGACAGCTTAGTAAGTACTGAGCTTTGATCTTTCTCCCTTACTCCGCCTTTTATGTTTTTGAGTGTAATAGGTGTCTGATGTTTTTGTAGTACTGTAAACTCTTGAAAGCAGATTATTTAAAAAAGAAATAAAAATGTGTGCATGTACAAAGCCTAGTACAGTGAAGCACTGATCTCTTGTGAGGAATCCAGGCCTTACTGTAATCCAAATTAATAGTCCTAAAGATGGCAAAAGAAATCCCTACAGTGGTTAACTGGAGGACTGTGCAATCTCTTACATGAAAAGTTTCCAGAGTAAAGCAAGGAAAGATTTCCCATGAGTGTTACCATATGGTGTTAACACTTCCTCATCTCAGAATTACTCCTTCTTTCAATCATTTTTCATACACACTGATTTTGTATATTGCAATACGACCCTAGCCAGAATATTTCACCATGCAATAGAGTTTTCATTCAAAAAGGGAAAATGTCAGTACTAAATTCATAGGCAAGATTTTCCCCGAAGCCTCAGTGACAGTACATGTTAGTGCTTCAATTACCTTCTTTGTATCACTTGCTCTTCAACATATGTGGACTGACGCACCAAATAGGCAAAATAGTACAAAAGTGCTGTGATGTATCATACTGTTTCTCACTATGTAAGACCTGTACTTTGTCCTTTCCTCATTTAGGGAAAAAAAATATTGCATCTTTTGTTTTGCATGTAATTAGTCCTGAGTCTGTCCACCACTGAAGAAAGCAATTGCTTTGTGGTGAAATTACATTAACTTATCTGATTACTAATGCCATGATTGCGATGATGTAGGGCTTTTCTTCTGGGGAGCACTGAGGAAAGGTCACTACTAAGAATAATTGAAGATGTGAGCAGTAATAATAGTCCACAAGGCGAAAAGACAGGGAAAGGCTATCACTGGGAAAGCTCCAGAACAGCATTTGCCTTTGCCCAGGGCTCAGGAAGAAGGTGGCTGATACAGGACAAGTGTGTTTTGGTGTGCTTTTTTGTCATTTTTGCACAGTAAATATTAAAAGAACTCACATTGTCTCCCCAGAAAAATTACAATTCTCTCAATGCTAGATTTTCCAACTGTGTTTCTCTAGCAGAGACCACCACTAGCTCTCACAGTAAATGGGGAGCACAGATTAAATCTGACAATTAGCTCTACTAACAGTTACATTGAACACTAAACCACTCTCCATTTAAATAAAAAATTTGCAGATAAACCCATTATTGGGGAACAAATAGAAGATCATTTAAAAGCTAACATTATAATTATTACTTCTTAGGGTCAAAACTGAAATCTTCTGCCCACGCCCATTAACAGTTGCAGGAGGGGTCAAATGGGCTTTTGCTCAAGTAACGCAGCCCCAAATGAAAAATCTTTGCCATGTTAGTAGCCCATTTTGGGACAAAATTACCTGTTCCCTCAAAATTAGAAAATGTTAATTGAAATGCTCACAAGCTGTATACAAAATGTCACAAATACCCAGACCAGGCCTTCAGTAACTGCTGTTCAATGCCGCCTTCTGGTTGACAGTTGTTAAAATTAATTTCCTTACTGAGCAGTAAACTGAAATCACCTGACACCCACTGAAATCACAACTGTGACTCAGCAAAACTTTTTTTGGACTTAGCAGAGACTTTGGGGGATGAATACCATGACTCTAAATTAATAATTCCACATTGCTGTTTAAATATATCAACAGCCAGCCTCAATTTTTTACCTACTATTGCCTGTACAGTATCGTTCCCCACAAAATCTGTGGGCAGCAAAGCCTTCTAGTATTATTCATAGCCATATTAAAAACTTAAACTGAGGCTTACTACAGAAGAGTATGATGTTACCAGCAAAGCCTTCCTCAATATTATTGCACGTAGGCCAGCAAGCATTGCAGTTCAGTGGCCTCTGTCATACATATCCTGTGAAAGAACTACTGTCATCATTATGTCTGTCAACCTCATTTACCCATCAGTAACTGTCCATCTATTCCTGTATACTAATTTTACAAAACTACAGAAAAAGAGTGAGTTCTATGTCCTAATCATGACTTAATTCTACCCTTCTCCCGCAGTCAGGGTTAAGACAAGCTGGGTCAGAGAAGTAATGAACCATTAGCTAGAGGAAATGGGAACTATGTCTGGGGGTTGTGTGCTTTGGAAGGTAGTCCTTTCAGACAAAATACTTCAAAACACTTACATGGTAAAGAACCTTATGTCCCATCAACTGAAGCTGATCAGTCTCCAAGAGCCACGTTGTGACAGCTTGGTTTTTTTAAAAAAAAAGTTCTTTAAAGTTGTGCCTCATGTTTTGGGAAAACTCCCATTATTTGCATAATCAAAGGAAGGAAAAGAGATATGTTTATCATTTTCCTCTAACAAGCACCAAAATTTTCTTTTCATTATTTGTCAAAGATTCTTAATGAGTATCTCCTTGGTGCTTAAAAAGCATAAGTGGAATTCACAGTAATTCTTACCCAGTTATATTGCCTCTAAAAGTAAGTAATTACCCGATACTTAGGGGTAATGCGCCTCTCCCAACACTGTCTTGAGCAGACTTCAAAGGAAGAAACAATTTTTTGCAGAGAACCTCTTTGGAATGATTGGCTTTTGTGTTCTGTTTTATTTAGAAAAGAGTGCAGCATCTTTTAATTGACGACGTCTGTATCAACAGCTGCAGTGCGGCCAGTGCCTGTCACATACAATCCCTTCTTTTTCCCTTCCTCATTCTTCTTAGAAAATCACTCTCCTTTTTGTTCCATCTCTATTTCACAGTTAATTTGAGCTGGGTAAATTATAATGTGAACTTGGCAAAAACAACTTGGGAAGGAAAAAAAGGAATCATATAGCTCAGTGGAGTCTGAAGTGCAAGGGGAAGGTCCACAGTCATTTACTGCAGGAAAGTAATTCTAATCTGGACAACAGCACACATGGGTTTTGGAGCTACGCTTAACAGATGAGCTCCAAACAGGGAGACAGGACCCAGCCAGTACTCTAAGTCTCTCTATTTCTGTGTATCCACATTGAGCCCTGCTGGATATGAAAACACTTTAAATTGCTATTATTGGGTCTGTGTTTGAAAAAACAGCTTCACACCTTTACCATGCAATTTTGAATCACATTATAATGCTTATTTAGAGTGCTGAAATCACCTGAGTTCATCTCATGAAAAAGACACTATTATATACACTTGGTAATTTCTTTAATAAAGAGTTTAAACAGTCCACAGTAATCCACATTAATTATTCATGTGTTGGAGAAAAATAATGAAAGTCAATGCTGAAAGTCATAGTCTCTTAAAGTTCTTGAAGGAAAAAGAATAATATTAGGTAAAATTCAATGGACTGTGGCACCAAGATTTATCTATGTAATTTACCCTGAGAATTTGAATTGCAAATGAGGCTGCAGCATTCTCTAGTATGGGACAAAGTTATGAGAAACAGGTCATACAAGGATACTGGTAGCACATCAAAGTTAACAGTACTTAGTGAAGATGCCTAAAACTTTTCCCTTTCCACAGAAAAATGAAAGAATCTTAGAAATGTTTATGTACTCAACATTTTTTTAAATCTACCAAGAACTCAGCTGTTCCAATCAATACAAATTAACTCTTGACATATAATCAATGGGCAGCACCTTGTGGTTTGCTCAAGTCCTATAGGACTTGTAGCGTATGTAACTGCATACATGGTCATCATGATGGCAAGGGGTAGACTTAGGACAGTACTTTGTTATGCTGATAAAGAATCAAATCTATCCTGTATTGATTCAAAATTCATTCCAGACAGTAGTTTAAATTCATCACAGAGTAAAATGATCCGCTTCTACTTACTTTTGTGAAATTACACCGATTTCTAAGAAAATCTGGAACTCAGAGAATGGTCCTGATTTTGACCAGTAATTGTGCTCTAATTACTCCTGACTCACCCTGATGTATCTGGGGCTGGCATTAGAGCCAGCTGTCCCAGAATACATTATGCTGTTGTCTCTGTGAAGTAGCTCTATCTACCCCGTGATATCAATAAGATGTTTTTTTCCCCAGGCTAGCTGTTGAGAGGCAGCCACCATAATGACACATATCAGAGAAGTAGTTAAGAAAAAGGCTAATGATTAAAGCAATTCGGGGAGGAAGCCAAGAAAATCAGAGATAATGCTGAAACATGACAAATATGATGCATGCAGAGTAACACCAGAATTCATATTCTGGTTCCTTCCTAAAAAGTACACAAAAAGACAATTTTTCTCTCTCTCTCAAAAAAAAAAAAAAAAAAAAGATTATTAGAAGAGTAAACCTCCCAGATTCTAAAAGTTCGTCTAACTGTTAGACTGCTATAAACAATGAGGAACAATGAGGGAAAACTGCCCTTGAGAAAATCCATTTCTTTAGGAAAAACAATCTGAGGCCTGGATGCATTCAGGAGTTTATGTAGGTGCGTTTCACCATTAAGAGTAGCCAAAATCCATTACTATATTATAGCCATATAGTCACCAGTTCTCATTAGCTTAGCTTCTAATGTGTATTGATTTACATGGAACTGAAGTGTCTGAACAGCCTTGTGAATTAGGGCCCAAATGCTTACTTTTTTTTGTTTGTGTTTATTATCTTTGTTATTTTTCCTTTGTAAATAATAACCTCCAAAGTGTCTGTGCAAAACTTGTGCAGTAGGAAGAAAAGTTTTAGAACTTTTATTGAACAGATAAGAAAAAGATGCTAACAAACCGTTGATGTTGCATGTCCCCTGAATACCTGAATATCATAGGAGATACCAAGCTGCTTGTAAACCAGACCTATAGCAAGATTAGCAGACTGGAATGCAGACTTGGCCCTGATTTTTGCTGCTGGCCTGGAGAAATCATTTCAGCACAATTTTCCCTCTGTATTTTGTGTGTCTTGTCATGTTAAATACTCAAGCATAATGATTGTAATCATGTGTTTACAAGTGGTTGCCAAAACGGAGATCTGGTCAAGTGTGGAGTGCTAATGATCATTGTAATACAAATAATAACCTTTGTATGCCTTTATCTAACTTCTCCACATCTCACAGAAATGTTTTCAACCTTAAAGAAAAAGAAGCAGCTGCATAAAGGTACTGGGAAGTATCAGGACAATGGAAACAAGCATTTCCTGACAGTATGTTTTGTAATGGTGATTTAAGTAAGACCAATGCCCTCTAACTTTTCAAAAATTGCAGGGATTTCAACAGAGACTGTGAAACAGCTCCTTGCCTGTCACTGAACTCTACAGTACATGAGCTTTTGAGTTTATATTCCTGGAGAAGCAGGACAAGGTGATGGCAGGGGACTCAAAATTATGCAGGGGACATGAATTCTAGTTAGGGCCCTGAAGTGGCCAAGTATCAGACAGGCAAAGAGACCTCCAAGCCTCAGGTGAAAAGTTGTACAAATATCTGTATGGCTTCAGGAGCACTATCTGTCGTTCTTTCCTGACTTGTTATACAGAGACTTCTAATGAAGTAACAGATTGTTCTTCAAGTCTCAGCTCAGACTACGTCTTTCTACTGTTTGACTTACCTAACCATTTGATTTTAATGAAAGGGAAAGTAAGGCATATATATAAAGTAACGAAAAAGTATGTCTGAATCTTGTGTCCATCCTTTATCATACTCCTTTTCGATGAACAGGAACTGCAGTCAGTGTGATTACACTGCAGTTACAATCCTTAAAACCTGTACTATGCATATTATGTGTAGCGCACTGCATTGTACAGTTTCATGTTCCACCTGAGGACAACAATCCACTTCTGAGAACAAGTGAATGCCAGTGTTGTGTATTTTTCATTTTCCTATCTAAATTTAAGTTGAAGACTGAAGTCAAGGGTGTTTGCATTTCTTTAGCATCACTCAAAGTCTCTAAATCATGTTTGCTGAAAATAAATTCCATATAGAAGGCAACATATCCCACAAAACTGTGTAGACACTCCACTGAATTTCTACACATTTCATCATAACAGCATGTCTTATAAAGAGCCAAATACTTTTTACTACTTGCATTTACACAGCAGTCTCTACTTCCATCATTACAGCCTCCTCTGTGGTCATTCCCTATCCTGCTGTGGATGTCCTTTGTTCCTGGGAGTTATCAGGTAGAAGGCATATAACAGAAAAGGGAAGGGAATGGAGATTTTCACATCACTATTCACCAATGGATTGGTTTTGTGTTTTGTTTTGTTTTGTTTTTTAATAAAGCAAATGAAGATGGATGAGGAAACTTAGGAACCTGGAAACAGTAAGAGGTAGAAATTTAGAAGAAAACATTGGAGAACCATGATTTTACAGAGGAAGTAGTAAACACTTCGCTATGCAGTCAGTGGAGAAAGAAAATGTACAAGAAAAGAGGAAATGAGAGAATATATGAGTCTGAGAAAGGAAGTGAAGGAGAATAACCTTCACAGAAATGTCTGTAATGCATAAGTTAAAAGTGATAAAAAGTCCAAAGTACAGACATAAGCCAGTGGCAGCGATAAGAACAGACCTGAGATTTCCTGAGTATGTTACACCAACTTTACTGGAGTACTGCCTTAGGATTGCAGAGAGTTTAGCAGAAGGGGGTTGCAGGCATTTCTTGCAGGCATGCTGAGAACAGAATTTGGTTTACAATAATCTCATTGATAGTTTGCAAGCCTGTTACAAAGTTTCATTAATTCAAGACTGGATTTTTTTTTTTTCCCCTCAAAAAATGCTTGGTGATAATATTTCAGGAAGTTCCAGACATGAGTCTTCAGTCTACAGTTGACTGTAAATTGACTGGCATTTGCATAATCCTGTGAGACATGATAATCAATGAGGTTTAGAGTCAGTCTGGCACCTCATATGGGAGCCTTCTTAAGAATTCTTAAATTATTTTAATGAACCAGTATTATTCAAATATTTTTTTTTCTTTCAGGATTTGAACTTCAGCCAAACCATTAAACCATGATCTTTAAAAGTATACTTGGAGAGTTTCTATTTGATGAAAATCTTACAAATCTAATCTTCCATTGTCTCAGAATTTAATACAGTGCAGACAGCAAAGAGCAACGTGTATGCAATATTTTGTACATCAATATAGTGTTTACAAAAAATCCTAATTATAAGACTCAAGGAAAACCACCAAAAAAACAACAAATAAATCACCCAAACAACACAAAGCTCTGTGACCTTTATCCTCTGTTCTACAAATTATACATTATGCAGCAGAAGTATAGGAACAAGAATATTAAAAATATGCCTAAATGAGTAAATTAATATTTTCTTACAGTGTAACCTCATTTGAAGTGTCCTTTCAAACCAAGAGATTGTGACAGGAATGTCTGAAAGCTCTGAAATTATTTCATTAAAGATATGTCAAAAAATGCAAAACATGGAAGAGTGATGTGTTGTTATTATTACATACTGTTCTGTACAAGGAAACCAATATACGGCTACATCTCTTCATTTAGCTTTGCTGAGAAGAAAACTTAACTATCAAATTCACATCAAGTACTAGTCTTTTCAAGAAGGTGGCTTCAGTTTCCTGCAGGCAGTTGAGGAGTATCAGGTCAAGGACCAGAACAACAATCACTGTATCTACAGTTCTTTTCCTTTTGTATTATTTCCTGCAATGTTTTCACTGAGGGGCACATGGAAAGAAAAATGATGTTCACAGAATATGAGATGCATTGTTGTTCTTCTGTTGAAAAACATGCACTGGCAGACTCTTGGCTGGAACTTGGTTCAGGATAGCCTCAGGATTTTTACAGCTAGGAGGTTTTGTCTATCAATTCAACTTCCCTTTAGCTATTAATGTAATGTCAAAACAACTAAAACAAAACATACTTTGCACCACTTTCTATTGTAATCTCCACAAACAGTTTTAACAATTTCACATAGCTAAAAACATGTAGTTAACATGTGTAGGTTCAATGAAAAAGCAGTCCTCAGACTGGCCCAAGTCTGCTGGAATATTACATCAGTGACCCAGCTCTTCATCTTCCCAATTTAAACAGACTATGAGGACAGGGCACAACTCTGATGGAATAGGAGAAGGTTGCTTGTGTCTGACAGTATGTGAACATACCTGCATCCTCTCTACCTCCCAGAAAAAACTTGCTTTCCTTATACTCAGCAGCTCTGTCCATTGACATCTGATGATATAATAGCATGCAATTTATGTAATTCTGGGTTAAAGGTACAACACACATATGAAGTATAATTACTACACATTTACTCTTGCGTTTAGTTGTAATGCTGTATTTACAAAGAGATATGAAAGTGTCTGCACACTTTCAAAATTACAGCTGGGTACTAAAGCCTTTTGTCACTCCAGAATTCCCAACCCTTTACCTGCACTGTCAATATAACCTTCTCTATGGATGTCATTCCCTTGTCATTGTTCTTTGACAATACTATAACTTTGCTCAATTGGTTCTCTTCTGAGATCTCCACCACACCTCCACACAGCCTGCCTAATCTCATGGACCATACAGTTTACTAATAAGGACCTTATAGTCAGGACAGTGAGTTTAGGCCCTAGATTATCCCCTCCAACCACTACCTTTCCAGATGTATGGACAACTCTATTGCTACTACTAGTGTAGTGTATAATTATAGAATGCTAACAGCCAGCCTCAGAAAAGATTACCCAGTCTTCTTTCCTCTTACAATCCATACAGCTCATTTCACAACATTTGCATTCCCAGATGGATAACTGCTTCTATACCCTGAATAAGTTAAAAAAAAAAAAAAAAAAGTGAAATATATCAGAAGGAAAAACTTATTAGTTCAGTACTACATAGAAGCTTTTTCAATAGAATTTTTACTAAAATATCCTAAGAGATTTAAGGTGACTCACAACTGCCTAAAAATATGGAAGCTATTTTTCTCCTGTGTATTTTTTTTCTTTATGATGAGGGGAAGCTAAAAGTACTTTGCTTTTGTTTCCAATTATTTTATCCTTAGTTTCTACCTTCTCTTTTTGTAAGTATAATAATGTACATTGCGTCTTTACGTAAGACGCTGCTGAATGTGCACCACCTGTATCAGCAGGGGCATGGCAGATATAAAACACTAACCACGCAGCTGCAATTACAGATCAAAGATGACTGCTAATCTTACTAACTGCTAATTGTTAGTTCTCCCACTTTCAGTCAGTCCCAAGCACTTTGCAAAACAGAATCAATGTTTCTCCTTGAAAACTACAGGTACAAATCTGTACCACACATGTATGAATATACATATCTTAAACATGTATATATTATATATACGTAGGAAATTTTTTACTATTACTATTACTATGCTAAAAGAGGGATGAAATTCATTGCCACAACATTGGCATCTAGTGCCATCTGGGATACCACAGACTAAGATACCCACACAGCACTGAGAGATACAGTACAGGACTTGTGGGAGATGTAGTCTTTTCTGGAGTGTTAGGAAGGTTAGCAGACTACCCACAGGACTTGAACCAACACAAGGCACCCTTCTTTAGGCACTGAATTCAGCCTTGCTTTCTAAAATAATTTAGGTGAGCCATGCCATAAAATTACTATTTCTGTCGATTTGTCTTGCAGGTTTCTCTGTAGTGGTCTTAGAGGTAAATGTCAGCTTTCCAAGTACTACAATTGCCTGAGATAAGACCCCTCTTCCACTGTCTCCTTTGAGATGTCAAAAACCAGAAGTCTAGTTCTTCAAAACTGGTATTGAAACTCAGTCATCTGAAAACCTTTGAAAGATACAGATTTAGAGGATACAAGGTCTCAATAGCAAGGAAGAAGTGAAAAGGAGGCACTGTACATTATATTTAACTTCTTCATGCGGTGTCAAGGTTTGTTGAAAATCTCTACTTGATACTAGCTCTGTTGGCATTGTAACCTTGGCTTGCCCGCTCCTATGTGCCTCATTTTCCAGTGTTGCAGGTGGTCATTTTCCACAATATAGAGTGCAACAGTCACCAGGGGAATATCTTGTTCCCGGTACAGGCACTGACAAGCCTTCACTGATTTTTGAAATAACAAGTCTGGAACCTAAATGCTCAAGGCAGGAATAGGAGTTAAAGCAGACTGGAAAATTGCTCTTGCTGCATTACAGAAGAGATATTGTTCCTCCACTAAACTAGGAACAGAAAAGTGAATTAACCTTTCTTTCTACTTGAATAAGGAGAGATATGCGCCCCCTTCCCTGTATTTTGCTTTAGTTGCACAGAATGTCTTCTGTTATTTATAATCAACTCTGAATCAGAAATAACTCCACACTGAAAAGCACACCATTTTGCCTGGAAGTATTATGGTGGAGATGGAGGCCTAGCACAAGAGAAAGTAGGCCCACCTTGGCTTTTAAAGGAGAAGGTAGCAACAGCTAAGTAACTTTGCATTGTATTTTTAGGATCCATTTCTAAAAATACTTGAAAGTGTCTAAATACTGTTGAATATTTTTGGGAAAAAAAGTCTAAAACGTGAAGATTTTCCATGAAGACCTAAGGCTCAGAGATGCAGACACAATGCCAGGTCACTGGCACATAGTGAAAGACAAGTCTGTGTGATGAAAACAAATCTAATGGGTTTATTTTTAAATACAAGCATTTCATAATGAATATTCAGCAAGACAGCTGCAGCCCAAAAATCATCCACTGACACATCCAGGAATGGTTTCAAATAATCATTGCATACATGAAAAAATCCAGAACATTCTAGCCTATGTGTGATTATAATTTTTTAATTGTGTGTGTCATGTATGCTTAAGCAGTATTTAAAAGGCAGTTTAGAAAACTAAAAAAAAAAAAAAATGCAACACCTCTAGAAGCACTAAGATTTTTCTAGAAACATCTGCCAAGTTAAAAATGTTCATCCGAGGAAGTAAGGCAATGATTTAGAAACTTCAGCTTGTATTTTTTCTCCTTTCAACTGAACAGTAAGGTAAAACTCCATTCTGTACTTCTGCAGTTAATATTAAAGCTGAAATTGTTTTAATGGAGTTCACCCAACTTTATTCTGGCTGCTGAAAGAACGATAGGATAAAGGAAATTAACGATTCAATCTTCCTTGCATTACTATTTCATCACCGTAAAATAATGGAGTAATGAAACCAGTCTGTAGAGAAGACCGTCACCACATGCGCACACACAAGATAAACTACAAAATTCAAGCAGGACAGCACCCACCACCCTCAAGCCAGGATGGACGGCTTCATAACTGTTTATGATAAGGCATTGATATTCAGTATTTCTCCAATCTCTAAAGTTGTTTTAACTGCACACATAGCAGTGAAATTTTGCCACCTTAAAATTAATGGCAAACTCCCACTTGTTGCAGCTGGCTCCGAGCATGTTATTTTGCAGATCTATACTACTGGTCAGAGCAAAAAATTCATTGCTGGACACACTGAATAGGTACGATAGAATAGAAAATAGCATAATTTTAGACCATCATCTATGCTGGTAGTAATCAAGCTTAAAGAAATTACGAGATCTCATTCATACAGGATTTCTAGACCTTTCTCTTTTCAAAACATAAACTTGGGAATCACTTACTGAATTATGCATTCTGCACAGAACAATAAGAATTTCTAATACTGTGTGACACAGAAAGTAGGCAAGAAACTAGAGATTCTAGTTATCTATAACTATCTTAGTTCAGCAGGTTAATTTTTAGTTTGACAAGCGAGAGATTCATTCTCTATTTCTGTGCCCCACTGCATCTGAAACCCTGAATGATCTCTACAGAAAAAGTGTGAAGAAGCAAAAATGTAAGGCTATTTCAGGTCTATTTCAAGCACTGTAGGAGTTTGACAGTATTTCATTTTTCAACATATGCTAAAACACCGTGGGATGACTTTATAGCTTCTGTAGCTTCATGCATATAAATACGGGTAGATAGGATCAGGATGTTTCATGCAGTCAGAAAGATGTAAGGAACAGCACCAGCAGGTTACTTTCCACAGTACGGTTCTTAGAGAGAACAGCAACGTGTGAGCCCTCCATAACTAGTTACAGCAGCTGGAATCCAAGCACAAAGAAACGGACTGCATCCAAGCTCATTTGCCCAGTTCACAAAGAAAGGCTACACAGGATCTGAATTGTCCTTTACTGTAGTAGGCTAGTTCACCTGGGGCCAATACCTGAAACACTGGTGGATGACTAATTTATGATGACTAACTTAAGAAGTTCCATTTTTAATGGAAATAATTCAAAGCCAGGAGAAATAATGAGAAAGGAAAAAAGAATAAATTCCTGTTACATGACCCAGTTGAAGCTCAACTCTCCACATGCTATTCCTGCGCAGTGAACTTTTTGCTCCCATTTTGTTTCCTGTTTTTCTGCTCCATAGAAGGCAGCACGGTCGACCATTTCCAGTCAAGACCTTTTCAATGTCCGTACTCCAAGGGGTCTTTTATATCTCCTCAGCTCAGCAGAAGGAAACACAGGCAACAGAAGATGGAATGTTGTTCTTCCCCTTTTATGACAGCTGCCATTTGGTCAACTGAGGTGGCACCAATAGCACAATAAAATCACCAGCGTGAAACTTAATGCGTCCCACAATAGCATGCAAATTTTAAGAACATCAGGCTGCCCATTTGCATCAGGGAAGCTCTGTCTGGACCTGGATTCTGGCTCTGAAAGTGGCCATCAGCAGATGTTCAGGGAGAGAGCATCAGAAAACCTTTCCAGTGAGAGAGAACACACTGTTTAAAAACGTAGTTAGAGGCTGTATCTGAACTGTGATGTCTGAGAAGTATCAATTTCCCTTCAGAGCTCATTTATTTTTTTTGGCTTCCATGAGGCTCTTCAAAGCCCTAGTGACAGGCAGGTAAATAAATATTATCTACTTTTAACAGGCAGAAGAAAATGTGTTATATAATGTGTGCCAGATGTGAAAAGTAAGCAATTAACAGTCCTAGCAGTGGTCTATGTGCCACTTGTGTATCTGTTTTTGCCTTAAAAGATCTTGCAGTCTAGACAGATGGCATAAAAGACTACAGCAGAACAGAAGAAGTGTCTAGCCTGACACTTTGTAAAGTTGTTGTTGTTGTGGTGGTTATTATTTTTATTAAATATGGGAGTGGGTGACTTTTTTTCTTTTTTAATGAATTAGGCTTTCTGGTTCCTAATATCTGGTACTACGCTGTTACACCACAATGCTTACCTGTTTTTCTTTTTACTTTTTCAGTACATTACCTTTCCCACATGCAATAGTTCAACATTTTTTTTAAGCCATCAGCAGAAAATAAACTAATTTACAGGCCATCAAGCATGACCATTTTCATTATAGTCCAATTAAATCATCAGTAAAGTGAAGATAATATTACTTTCCTGTTCTTCAGTCATAAAATAAGTTCTAAGGTATAAAAGATTCAAATACTAGAATTTAGGCTAGGCTGGAAATCAGGTTTCAGTGTATTTAATCTTTCTACCTTTGAACAGCAATTTTTACATTCAATAAATTCAGAGGTAGACTTCTGGGATCTAAATGCCAAGGAGATTTAGGCAGGATATGTTATTCTGTGTTTATGAGGAAAGTTATGCAAACACGCAGAGATTATATTCAACTAAGAGCATTTTTCATGCAAATGAATTTTTCTTTGTTTATGCACCAAACAATATTTTTATCTTGAGTGTTTAAAAAAAGAAGAATTTTATTGTTTCATTTATCCAAGCAGTAATGTGTATCCAAAGGAAAACACAAAATCTATGGTTCATATATTAGAGTTTTACTGCTCTTTGAGCTACTGTAAAATTTCTGAATTTTCCTTTCTAGTGGGCAAATACATGAACATAGACATCTAATTAAAACATTTGAAAGGACTTGCCACAGTTTTCCTAAGCACATGAATCTTCTGGGAAGAATGAGACTTGCAAATTTAAGCTCTAGAGATGAAACTTTTGGAAATGTTTTAGCATGTGATAAAAGGGGGCAAGATCAGAAACTTTTTATACTCGCTACATAACCTGTGCCACCTGCTCTCCTGTAAAAGTTCTCAGTTTTCTTCTGCATTGCTTCACAAGTTTTATGTGAGTAGAATCTTTTCAATACATCCGAGGATTAATTAATACTTCCAGTTTATGTCTAAAGCATAATATGTAATATTTATAATAGTGCGCTAGAGGTCTATCACTTTTTGGAAAGACAATTTATCCTACAAAACCGCACAGTTCACCTAACTGTAGTAGTACTGAAGAAAAATGCCAAGGGATATGATAGCTGCCTGCAGTTGTATGTATTCAGCTTTCCACATGATGGTTAATGACAACCATAACTGTAAACTTCATTGCAAGAATAATTACAACTTACATATGGATTTAGAAAAAACATAAATAAGTATCAGAAAGTGTATTTCCAGCTAAGCAACAAAGTAACGACTGGTGTCTTCATTACACATACATTTGCTCAATAAAGTTCAGAATTGCAAATGAAACCAAAACTCATTATATTTTATGAGACAAGCAGGCAAGTCTCACACTTTGAAAAAGGAATAAGAGATGTTCACAACTGGTGCTCTCCACAACACTCACAACAGCCTCCCTCAGCAGGAGCCTCTCACCAATGGCAGAAAAAAACCAGCAGATAACATTTAAACTGATTAACATGTTTGTGTCTTCCCCATTACACAAGAAATTTTCATTCTGCAGGGGATGACTAAGAAAATGATAAAACAGTTCATTCATTTTGTGAGTATTAGTGGTCATTTTGTGACCTGACTAGAATTACATTTGAGAACAGAAGGCATAAAAGGCATAAAACAATATTATCAGCAAATGAAGCCTACTTGAACTCCACCTATTTTTAGCCACTTGTGCTAATCAGCAGCACAGATCCCCACTAGGATAACAAGACCAAATTCCTGACACTCAACAAACAAGAAATGGAACAGGAGAAACAGCATGAACCCACTAAAGGTGACAGCCATAATACAGAAAACAAAACAGACCATGAGAGGACCTTGCTTTACAGAAAGAGCAGAACACAAACTTTTGATGTTAATTTCCCTGTAATAACTGTATACAAGTGATCAGAAGCCAAAGTAGATAAGATTGTAATGAAGTAAAAATTAGCAAATCAAAAAAAAAGGAGTCTGGAGGAGTGTTAAATTTAAGCAAGTGTATTATTCTGTGCTTCGGAAGAAAGCATAAGCACCCAGAAATTTGAAACCAATAATCAAACTCATTGTGTAAGAATCCTAAGTGCTGCAGCAGTTACAGTTTTTAAGAAAAGCTTAAAAAACTAATGTGCTTTTATATTTAGTGAATGAAAAGGAAACCAACCCAACAGACAAAACTCAGTTTACTATTAGTTAGAAAGCTGTACTGAAGATCTTTTCTCCATCCTACAGCTATATTACCTTCACTTTCCTGCACACTGGTTGCATTGCATGGCACACCTCATCTATGCAAACAGAGGCAAACAGGCAACAGAAAAATGTAAGATTTTATGAACTCATATTTCTAGCATATTTCTTTTCTTCATAAATACATAACCAAAATGCAGAAATTTTGGACTGGACATTCTTACACCTTATATTTTTTTTCATGTAAGTGTTGATTTCTAAAATAAAAATTTAAATATTTTCATTACCTTGTACAGTTTTCTCCTAACTAGTCCTCTCAGACAATATACTACTTCAATGAAACAAAGCCACATGCTAAGAATAGCAGAAACAAAACACTGAGGATGATAAATAATACACATACTTGGAGCACTAGTCAGAAAGTGTCTTATCGTAGGCTTCTATGTTTAAACTGAATATGCACTATACATTTTCCAGTCGTCCTGGCATGAAAGGAGACTTTTGAAAGAAGTTCCTAGTGTTAACTTTTTTGTAAACAAAATGTTGAAAGCTCACCTTAATTTAATTAATCTATATAGTTTTCTAGTGTGCAAGAAGTTAGATACCATATATTCAATTACTTTTTCATGCCAAGAGCGAAACTTAATACCTAAATATAGAGATAAGTTCTCTGCTCTGCTAGAGAAAGAAATGCTTAATCAATCCAAGGTATTTAAAATATTTGCACCCTAAATAAACCTTCACCAGTCACCCTTGTAGGTTCTTAAATTGTCAGGTGGCAATGCATCTGGCTGCACACATCTTTTCCTCTAGGGAAAAGGATATAGAGGGCCTGTTTGCCATATGCCATTTAACACAACCACCTTAATTTGCCAGGAATGTCTTTACGGGTTCTTTGGTGCTAGATTGTGTATTGGAAGCTTGATAAATTACCTCAGCCCGTGCACTTTGTTAGCATGTAGGTGGACTGCTCCCAAATCCCAAGCTGGCCAATAATTTCTGCATTTGATTATAGTACTCTTTATCCATAAAGAGAAGAGTCAACATGTCATCTGAAAGACATATCTAACAGAACATCCAAGAGTTTGAGAGACCTTCTGAGCCCCCAGCTGCAATATGCTTAAACTGAATTTCCTGTTCCCACTCTGCTCACTGCAAAGAGTGGAGAATGATATTCAAAATATTTGAATTACCACAGAAGGTTAACTCCCCAAAAGATGGAGCACAAGGGAAACGGAGTAGGCATACGAACACATTATAGACAGTCTGGTTGCCTTAGGGAAGACATTTTGTCTACCAGCAAGCCCCAGAGTCGTCATGGCACCATTCAAAATACCCAAAACAATCACCTGCAACTCCTACGCTTGTGTTTCTTGGACGCTAACAGGATGATAGACTGTATACCAATGTCTTCTGCACAGACTAGCCCCTCTTCTTTTAGGAGAGAAAACATCTAAATTTGTATAAATATGTACAAGTCATCAGTAAGGACAATTTTCTTCAGTAATAAGGACCTCATGAACAACAGCTCAGCTTTAGTGACTCTTTTACAGAAAAGACAAGTCATTAAGACATTAACCAAAAAAAGCGCTGTCTCCTAGTCAGCTGCCACAATCCTGTAAGCACCGGGCTTCAGAGCAGGGCAGTTCTGAGACAGCATCCATGGCTCTGACAAATGACCTCCGCTGCTGCACTAACAAGGAAAATGCATCCAGGCTCATCCCATTGAGCTACTCTGCTGTACAGGAAAGGGTAGTCTCCTCAGACATTAATGGTTACAAGGATAAATACAAGTGCCCGAGATGGTGCTTCCTCTCAGAATGAGCCCAAAGGATCACCACAGGCCCTACAGAGCCCACAGGTCTCAGCCCTCAGATTACACTACTGAACACCAACCCGGGAAGGCCAGAGAGGTAAATTGCACTGAATTATCAGCAATGGAGGTAACCTTAATTGTTTCGGTTCGGACACAAATGCCATATTCTCCTACTGTTCTCACAGGTTGGCTGAAGTCAGCACTTGACTGAAGACCAGATGGCTAATCCCCAAGCCAGAAAAGAACGAGGAAGCCTTTTGAAGAACATGTCATTATTTCCATTAAAGTAACATGTAGGAGTTCCAATACAGGGAAGAACCCAATAACAGTAAGCCCCTTCCAAGCATGCCTCAGAGAAATATATACCTTAATTATACATTAGGATTTCTGTAAATTTAAGTTCCAGGTATTCATTAAATCAAACTTTTGAAAGCTAAAGAGTGGTGGATGTGACCACATAACCTTACAGACTTATTCGCTGAACAGAGAACGATTGAGAGAGATCTGCGGGAAAATTGTCTCTGAGTACATAATTATAAAACTATCACAGTGCATATGTGCAAAGGGAGCAATCTAAAACAGGTGTTTTCCAGCTTAAAGTGCAAATGCTATAGTCAAAGGCTTGGCCACATATAATAACCTTGCCACAAAGAAGGCTAACGGTGTCCTGAGCTACGTGCAAGGAGTGCTGCCAGTAGGTTGAAGAGGTGATCCTTCCCCTCTACTCAACACTGCTGAAGCCACACCTGGAGTACTGGGTCCAGTGCCAAGCCCCTCAGCTCATGGACATATCAGAGAGTCCAACAAAGGGTCATGAAGATGATTAAGGGACTGGAACATCTGTCCTATAAGGAAATCTGAAAGAGCTGGGGCCATTTATCCTAAAGGAGACAGCTCAGGAGGACATCTCATTAATATTTACAAATATGTGTAGGCAGAGTGCAAACGAGACAGAGCCAGGCCTTCTCAGTGGTGCCCAGTGACAGGACCAGAGGCAATGGGCATAAACACAGGAGATTTTCTCTGAACATCAGGAAGCACTTTTTTACTGTGACAATGACTCAAAAGCCATCTGGACACGGTCCTGGACTCTAGGTGACCCTGCTTGAGCAGGTGGATTGGGCATGATGACCTCCAGAGGTCCCTGCCAACCTCTACCATCCTGTGATTCTGTGAAAAATGCTAACTCACCAGTTAAGCTGAATTCAAAGAAAATCACTTTACTTCTGAGTGCCCACACAGAGTGGGTGTGTAACAAAGGTGGGACAGCAAATCCCCTTTAAATTCACAGTTTTAATAATTCAGGTTATCTTGTTTGTGTGTGCATATGCAGGAAAACTCTAAGAAGCAGTATTTTCATATTTTGTGGATGTGTTTTCTTTACTCTTTTGTTTTAAAGGAAAAAAATCTAATTATCTGCAACTGTGCATCAGCAGCTGTCTGCTCTGTGGAAGAGGTCTTTACTGCTTAACCTATAGCACTATACCTTTTGCTAAAAGCAGTAGAAGATTGCGAGACTGGCACTGTATCAAGCTGACATTGAACTGGGAATTTATTTCCAGGAGTCCACTCTTTCCCCTCATACTGCTTTAACAGATTTCAGGCTTTTTTTCTGCAAGGACTGTCATTTTTACAAAGGCGGTGTGCAGTTATACTTGGGTGGTTCATTGTGTTATTCCAGTTTGGAGATAAAAGTGAAGAACACTTTCAGATCAAAATATAACAATTCCTTCTCTCTAAAAGTTTAATTAGATTACTAACATTGGAATATGGGGGACAAATTGGGGCAGCAGATCAGTTTAGTACTTTAATTTTAAAAAATACTGAGTAGCATGATTGCATGTTATTTCTTAAAAACATTTTCTACCTGAAGTTATAAGCTACATACAAGAATTTAAGCTAAAGCAACATGAAAGGCATGTGCCAAGAAGTGCAAGAGTTTGTCAGCTAATTTTTGTCATAAAACGTTGCAACAATAAAACAAAATCACAGTAAATTCTTGCAATTGCTGTCCTCTATTGTTTAAAATGGGTATACATGTAAATAAAATACCTTCATTATTTTAAAACGGAAACATAATTTTCAAGTTGCAAGCATCCTTTCAGCTTTTCCTTACATAAGTTCATAGAATTTTTCCTAACTTATTTTCAATAACAAGAAGGCAAATGCACATAACTAAAAGCATATCACTATATTAAGGGAAGGGACATCACACTTAGGGGGATTCCAAGTTGTCAACAGTGCCTTATTTTTCACAACTAGGTCTTTGCCAATCCATTTAAAAGTGAGTTTGCTATTTTGCACATCACTAGCGCCTACCCATCCTTCACATTTCACTCCACTAGTGCCCTTTTGTATTATACATCAAAGCATAGACCTCTTAAATAGCATGTTGGGGAGAAAAAAAAAAAAAAAAAGACGCTCTAACATTACTTACATTCCATCACACTGTTACTCTGCGCTTTTACTTGTCATTCTCTTTGAATCCCCTATTGATGTGACACATTGAGACGTGCATATACTACAGATGCAGCATGATTCATCAGGAGTATACGGCTCCACTTTCAACACAAAAATGCTTTTAGAAGATACCCAAGTTCATTGACTCAGTGTTTCTCACTAGGAGGCTGTTTTAACAATGGTTTTCTTAGTTTTCTCATGTCAGAGTAGTGTTGCCATTTTGCCTGCATCCCTGCTTCTGAAGCCAACTAGCACGTTGTTAAAGCCCATTCCATAGGTGTAGGCACTGGGCTAAAGTAAATAAGCCTTTGCTAAAATCTTAGTGCTGCATGCTTGATTTTTGTCTTCATTCTGCCTTCTTGTAGTTAAAACCAGTATTTAAATTAGTTTTACTAATTTTATGCATTAATTGTAACAAAGCCTGACAATATGTTGATCTGACAAGTAACTGAAAACAGCCTTGTAGATGTGAGAAACCACAGCAACCTAAGCGTGATAAAGCAGTAAAAAGAGATAAAAGGACAGAGGGCAAAATAAAAATAATCCTGATAGGTTTATACAATAAAAATATGCTGTTAAGAACTTTAAAAATACACCGTTGGCAGAAAATCCTTATAGCTGGTAGAAATTTCATTCTGACTAGACCTGACAACCATCCTGAACTTCTGACACCTGACAAGTTAATTGAGTCATTTGCAACCCATTACCAACTCCAGCTACTTTCATTTTCTAAGAAAAAATACCTGTCCTGGAGCAAATCTTGCTATGACACTAGAATATAGCAGCTCGTTGATGATGAGTAGCCTTGAGGAGATTTTACTGCGGCTCCGTCTTGGGAAGAAGAGGACATAATTAACTGCTGAGATAGAAGGAAAGAAACTCTGGAAAATAGCAATTCCATGAACGCTTAATACTGGCATACAGCGGCATGATCACAGCCCTGACTATTCATTCCTGCCTCTTTCACCTCCGGCTGGTTCTAGCTAGGATGCGTTCTCCCAGCCTGCAGAGGAAAGGGGCAGTGTGAGGGCAGCATAGTGGGAGCAGGGTATGGTTGCCAGCTCAGTAGACGGCAGATGAGCAGGACAGCTTGTTTGGCAGCAGGGTAACTTTGTGCTAGCTTAACATGAGCATGGAACTACACTGTTAATACTTACATGGCTGCCAGAAGTGAAAAGTACTGTTTTGTTGTGTAGTCCGCTTCCTATAAAAACCTTGGAATTCTGCAGAAAGAGTGTTCCAAGTCCTTGACTGGAGGTTGTGGTCAAACCTAAACTGAAGCACGACTCAGCACCTGTATTCCTTCCAAATTATCTCTCCTGAAAGCCCTGTGGCTTCCTGCTGCTTGCCAGAGGCTCCCGCGGAAAGACCCCTTACTGCAGACCAGCCCTTGTGCAGTGCTGAATAACTATCGTTTCCAAATCAAGGTCATTCTTTGCAGCAGATATCTTTGTCTAGAATAAGTTTAGCTGCCATTGTTACTCTTTCAAGACAGTGACAGTCCAAAAGGATCAACAAACAATCCTAATCCTGAGAATTTTCATTATTCTGCGTAGTTCTCTGAAATTTTCTACTAAATATAAAGAACACAGGCATTCACTTTAAAGGGAACATATGTATACTCTGGAAAGTAATATTAATTTTGCTGTTTTAAATAACTGAGGGCAAATCTGCTCTCCAGTTTCTTAAAAATTGTCTAGCACTCCCTGCCCACTCCCTGGCTCAAACAGTAACTTGTCAAAAGTTTCACTCTAGAAAACTTTTTGAGAGATAAAATTCTTAAAAGTTAAACTAGCTTGTAGCCCTCCTGCATGAATGTGAATTTGATGTAAAATAGACATCTGTTCCAAAACATTAAAAGCTTTCTCTCTAGTGTTTTTTTTCTTAAACTATAGAATGTGATCTATGCCATCTTTCAGTTTCTGGAAACAGCTATATACATTATAGAAATCAGGCAAAAATCACAGTTATCTAAGGCAGTTTAGGTTGAATCAAGACAAACTAATGGTTACTAGTGCAGCCAACCCATCAGATTTTATTACTCACAATGAAATAAATTAAAATTAAGAAAATAAAACAAACTTGACAATCAACTTGCACTATTCCAGATTATGGAAGAAAGCTATAAAACATGATCTAGAGTACAAAAAAGTGGATCGTGAATTTAGAAAGCATCTCATTATTTTCTGGTTTTGCAATACTGAGTTGCTATGCCTATTCAAATCTTCTAAGATTCTGCAACATTTCTACTTTTGTATTTATTAGAATGACATTTCTAAATTCCTAACATACCATGGCAAGTCTCTATCTCCAATTATTTTTGGAAACTATTATTAAAAATTATTTCACAGAAAAGTAGATAATGTTTTAAAAACTGTGTGGCATTCTAAAATGTAAAGATGCATGAGCCACAGGAAAAGTAACTGGATGTGGGAAAACTGCAGCAACGTAAAAAGGACTCAGATTACAGGAACAAGCATTGTTTGAAACAGAACGACAGAATGAATTACAGCCTAGGCCTCAAATTTTACTAAAATGCTAAATTAAATTTTTAAATGGCCACACAGTTTCTGTCAAAATTAAACATTATTCCAAATCTAGAAACTCAAATAATCAAGTCAGAGTGGCAGATTAGCAAATTTATAAACCTTTAAAATTCCAGAGTGTAAATAGCAGAAATCCAGAGCAGTTTGCTTTAAAAGCAGTTCGGTAACCAAACATGGTATTCACAAAACTGCAAGATGAATGGTAACTGCTTGCTGCAGGAGATCAGTGGTTTAACTCAACTCTGGGTTTCCATTAACTACAACTAAATTTAACACATCCACAGGAAATATTTAAAAGGAAATATAATCGTGTCACCTTATTTATGATACAGCTGAACATAAAGCAGAGATGTCTTAAAGCTGTGGATTCTGAGAGGTACTAAACAGCACCATGTCACAATATTTTTAACAAGTGATAATACAAGACTCAGGAAATATGTACAGAGAATGAAGAATACATTTTTCTCCTGGGCTCCATGTAAATATTTAAAGTTAGGGAAAAGACACAGTAATTTATCGGTGATTGTCAGAGGAACAGAGGAGGAATTTTTCTCACCAGTAAATCACTGCTCTGTCTGCCAATAAGTAATCAGTTATTCCACACCACTACATCGCAGCTGCTCTTGCCGCTGTGATGCATCTCCACTTTGAAAAAAAAATCTCTAAATATAACATTTATACCACTTCATAATTAATGCAATTTTTGTCTTAAGTTCTAATGCAGAGTTCTACTATTTCTCAGTGGAAACAAATTATTGGCCAAATTCTATCACAACATACTTCATGCAGAATGAAAATCAAAGCAGTCACTCAGGCCCTGTGATGATGAAGGGTAACTGTAGAGGAATGAAGGCAGTGGGTTGATTAGCATTGTACATGTACAACATGCAGCTGTAGCCTTGCCTCAGAGGCAGTGGGTTGATTGACATGGACGATGTGCAGCTGTAGCTCGCTCTCGCTAAGTGGTTAAATAGCAATGAGGTGTGAGGAAGATGAGTAGTGTGGTCTGACCTCTGGAGGAAGGAGAAATGGCACAGACAATAGAATCTGGCCTATGGTAAAGCCTTGTTGCAGCCTACTAGTTTGTGCTGTAACAGGTGGAAAGTGGGATCTGATGGGATGGGACAGGTAAGGAGGACAGAGAGCATCTGGTATCCTGCCATAGTGATGCTCTCTGGGGTGATCAAACTTCATCAAGGCTCAAAATGAAAGGTAAAAATTCCCAGAAGACCTCAGTTCAGAAACAACTAGTGTATATCACCACAATTAAAACTTTTATTTTCAAAGCTGCCAGCCCTTCTCCAGGCTATGTGCAAAATTGGCTGCTTAGGCAAAAAAAAAAAAAAACACAGACAAAAAAACTAAGCCTAACAGACAATGGAAAGAAGTAAAAAATTCTTTAAAAAAAAAAAAAAAAAAAATTGACATTTTTTGTCTAAAATACTTCTAGATTTTGTCACATTTTAAAAATAGAAGCATAAAATTCTAATTGAGTTTCAGTTAATATTGTTGACAATTTTTATTCATAACTATAAGCACAATTAAACAAAGAGAATTAGTAAATATAACTGTCATGCTGATATTGTTTCCTTACACTTACAAAGCTGGCTTAGTTGTGATGAAAATTTTGTCAGCGCTATATTCCCATTCACTTCCACCCAAAGGCCTCACAACTTATATGAGCTTTTTTACTTCAACCATGCTGTCTGTGTCAGGCTTTTCCAAGCTACAGAAATTAATATAATTCTATGCAAATAGCACACACTTACTGTTTCCTAACTTTCCCAATTATCAGCATAATTTGGAGATTTAGAACCACACTAGTTCAGGCAAGTGTCTTCTCATTTCATTAACTTCTAATTTAATTTTTCAAAGTGTATCACATTCATCACTTTTTAGTTACAATTAGTATCTATGGGTAATCTCAGAAACGACTGCTCTTTTGTTATTACTCTAATAGAGAAATTAAGCAAAATCCAAAACTAAACTATAAAGTAATATTCTCCAGTTATATAAATAGTTTTAAAAACGAAACTACATGGTAGAGTATATATTGCTACAGGACAAATAAACCGCAGATTTCTTGCTGCTATTGAAACAAGCTGAAACTTTCCACTCCTCCTGATGCCTACAAAATGATACTTGACTAGTACTGTCCTCCAAACTCAAGTAGTCTATCGGTATCCTCTGCCCTACAGTACTATTCCTTTTTGAGCTGATTCACTGTAACGTTACAGACAAAATAGTAAAGAAGCTTGAATGCAAGAGTTTTCCAGGGAACCACATCTGTTTCCTATTGATTTTGAAAACTTTTGTTACCTTTAATTTTCTTCCCCCTTGACAAGGTATGAATACAAAATAGTTCTTGATTTTAGCAAAGTCCAAAAGGCAGAACCACAACTATTGTGAAGAATTGCTTTTATTAACCTGCTTCCTATTAAGTTCATTTGACATTAGTGCAAACTAAGATTAGATTAACAGCACTTGGGGTGGAAATGGTGTTTCCCACCATAGAGGTTAAATGAATAGGGACTCATTTCTCCTTCTAACTAACTATTATGACTAGGGAACAGATCTTAGACCTATGATACAAGGTTCCATGAAAACATCATCTCTGTCCTCAGTCATGGTCAAATAAATAAACCCAGAAAAAACAGTGAAAGGATTCAGCTTCTTCCTGAGTAGAGGGAGGGGATAAGACAGAAAGCTTAAAAATTTGTAAGTAGCATGAAAAAAAGTAAATAGGAAGAACCAAGTTCAACATCCCTTTAACCACAATAAGCACACTTTTTAAAAATAATTACTCTTATAAAACTCTAGAAGTTAGTGCCCAAGAATGTTATGTAATCTTTGATTTAGGACCCCCCTGAGCTGAAAATTTCTGAAGGCTGGCAAAGTACACCAGAGAAACGTGACTATAGGCAATGGGCAAAGAGAGAGTATGGGGCTGTATGGACCCTGAGCGTGGCCTAGAACAACTCTTATCAGGTTCACTGTCAGGCAGTGATGTTCCACAGTTAAAAGTAGAACCAAGGTTACACAGAAGTAAATAGAAGCCAAAAATAGATAGAGAAGTCCCACGTGATATTCAGTTCCAGGTATTATTTCTCTGTAGCATATGGTTATGGATGTTCAGCTGGATACAGACACTGCACTGAAGGGACATATAGTCTAATTTGAAGAAATAGGCAGTAGGGTGACCAAGATATTTTGGAAATAATCCTAAATTCTTTGTTCTGCAAGCATTGCAGAAGTTTCCTGTGATTCATTTGATTGACTAAAGGCATGTTCTTCACAAAAATGAAAGAGCTGTGACAGGTAACCCATAGGCACAAAACCCAATAGCTATACTGTTCACTGTAACAACAAATGTACCTACATTTGATCAACTAAAAAACTCTCTGGACATGACAGATTATACTGACTAGAATGGGAGCTTAGATAACTAATTCATCTATAGACACCTGCATGGGGACGTCTAAACACAGGTGTCTTAATCTGTGGTTGAATCCTGCCACATTTAATTCAAATGTGCCTTGACTATTCATATTTAAGTAATGCATATTATAATGCTTTTATGATGTTATTATCTTCCAGCCGGGCTTTGACTGCTGACCTCATTTAGCTTTCCAGTTAATAGGTGTTTGATGATTTGCCAAAACCAAAATCATGTGTACAGATTGTTCTTTGCTGAATTGATTGATATAGGGCTTATTTTCAAGATCATGTCTGCCCCATTTGCAGATGTTCTGTTCTTCTTAATAAGAACAGGAAAACTGACACATCTTATTAGAAAATTCATATTACTTCTGTTATTCTAGTCTGCAGGTTGTCTGAAAACTTGCTGCTACTATTCATTTTTATAGTCAGAACCAACAAATCCCACACTTCATCCAATTTTTATTTTCAGATAGGATTTTCAAACAGACCTAAAGGATTAGACTTCTCAGCTCTCATTAGCAATCACTAGGAACTGGGCTTTTAACTCTTTGAAACTCCTTATCTTACTCGTATAAGCTTTCAGATTCTGCAACTCTGACTCAATACAGACAGCAGGTAATCACTGACACGAAGCATGGTTTAAAGGACTGTTTTTAAATCAAGAAGCTACCTGACCATAACCAAAGTTGATGTCTGTACCATTACAAGCTTGCTAGCCAGTCTAAGGATTCCTCACCACATAACTTCAAATGTCAAGATAACTCTGGGATGCTGGAACATGTTCTTTCAGTCTGCTTCTAAAAAGAAATCAAATGGGCCAGCAACAGTTCTCTGACCCTTTTATTGATTAGCACAGCATGGCTCACATCCACTTGGCTGACTTCTCTCACTTTACTCCTATCCCCTTGCCCTCCAAAACAGAACAGCTGCACCCTACCTGTCTCTTTGCAGTGGTCTTTGGCCCATAATATTTCCCCAGACCTTGCCTGGGTATTGTCTGGAAAAGTGCTTAACACTCCAAACTCTGCCATGGTCATGACCATGCTAGCAGTTCAGAAGTTTGGATGATCATTTACCTGTGCTTAGGCCCAAATTCTCTCTGTTATTAGTTTATTAACAAAGACATAACCTCATGCTCCTAAAATATGATGCAGTTTGGGTGTCAGTTGGATTTTTTTAGTCTGGAACTGTAAGAGGAAATAGATCTCTTGACACATACGTTTCACTGAAGACTTTTTTTTTTCCAAAGCAGTTATATTCTTCCCTGGGGATGTAGCTTTCTCTGTCCTTTCCTAGCCTGAAGATGTGATGACATTCTCTGAAAACAGAGAAATAATTCAAAAATCACTTAGTCATCTCTTTAGTGTGGTGGGCTCTCTTTGCCAAGGGTTGACAGTGTGAGTTTCAGAAGACAACCTTAACAACCCCCCTAAAAAAGTGTTTTCAGAGGTATCTATTCAATTCACCTTCAGTATAAGTGTCAAAGTTAAAAGGTGAAGACCTGCAGTCTCAACTACATGGAAGTTTAACTACAACTTTGAGACAGGTGCCAAATCCAGACGAGAGAGAGTTTAGACTGTTGCTTCTTCTCCATTCCCAGTTACTGCTGTGTATTTCCAGTCCTGGTGCCTTGCATGCTCTTAAGAGTTCCGTTTCTATCAGATGCCTAACTCTTCCTGTTTCTTGTTCGGAAAGCTCTGTTGCCTAAACCAAAATTTCTTAGCCAAACACTTAATTTATATCCATTGCTGGCACAAGCGATCAGTGACCAAGTTCTTTGGATCTGGTCCTCAACATCTTTGCCACCTTTTCTTGCCTAATTCAGATACCATTTCCACTTCTCCTATGCCATTCTCATTCTCAGTCCCTTCATATTTCTCTGGTTTCCATTCTCTCATTTTGAAAACATCAGTTGTTCCTTAAACAACATGCTGCATTATCTCATGTCCTCCCTTTGACCTCTTTTCTTTCTTCTGTAACTTTTCTGGGGGAAAGGTCTTCCTTGTCTTAGCTCTATTATCTGTCTCTTCTGCCACACATTAAAAAAATCACCTGTTGTCCTACATTCTGATTTTATCCTTCACCTAATCCTCTTCCATATACCCAGATCATGTATTTTATGAGTTCTTCCTTATGCAAACCACCATTTTACTGTGATGTTCCCAGGGCTCCTCTCCTCCTAGAAGCAAGGCAGCTTAAGGCCCTCCCACTGATAGGAGCTGTTATGAAAAAAGAGGTGGAAGTAGGGCTGCCCACCTCTGTCTCCTGGGAGCCGCTGTTAAGCTGAGACCCCAGGCCCCAGGTCAAACTGCACTGCAGCTGTGCTGCCACCACATTGATGCTTGGGCATTTGCCTTGTTGATCCAGACTTTCAAACTTAATATCCCAGCATTATGTCAGGTCTTTCCCATCATTGGCTTGCTCCATGGCCTTGCTCCTGAGAGCCTTTTACTCTCAGCTAAACCTGGCTAAGGTCACCAGATCTGCCTTGCTTGCTTTGCTCAGGTAGAGTGGGATGAGGTCCTTGCTGGTGAGGCTACTTCCATCCTCAGCTTCAGGCTCACTTTCCTTTGCTCTTCCCTGGCAGGTTCTTTTCGAGCCATTTTTCATTCAGACTTTTACTTCCGCTGAAAGAGCACTTGGCTTTTAACATCTGAGAAACAACCACATTCACAAAGCTCTTGCTTCTTTCATTATTGTCCTTGACTTAACTTCTTTATTTAGATAGCGTGTATCAATCCTACCTTTTATGATAGAAGCAGGTTTGGGTTTTGTAATCATACAATCAAATATTTTTTTTCTCTTTTCTCTCTTAGCAACCTTTCAGGAAATATGGAGAGTATAATCGCTTTCCTTTATTAATAAGCATCTCCCAAGAGTCTAACAATTTCCTTTTTAGCACTTTCTAGTGCTTTCCTTCTTTCACATGCATTTTCTAAAGAGACTTTCTTCAAAGCGACAGTCTCTATTCTTAAATTGAAAACATGCCTTTCCAGTTTTTCTTCAGTATCTTTACTACTTCTTCCTTGGTTTAGTTCTATTGACACCATGGAGACAAATAATGGAACACAAATATAAACTAGGAAAATCTTAGTCTTCTTCAGTTGCCACCATTATTTCCTACTACTTACAAGTTACTTTCTATCCACTTGCACTCCTCATAATTAAAATGTGAAGATATACTGAGATCTGAACTTCATGAACAGCTCAGTCTAATACTTTCAGAAATACTGTTTTGTCTCTTACTATCTACATTTTTCCATATTTTTGCTGTTTCAGCTCTATTTCAACATCTCCTATTTCAACATCCCTTCAAAAGACTGTACAGTCACTAATTTGTTTTGTTGCAAAAATTATTTCATTGTCACACCTTTCTGTTGTTCTTAACTAATTTTTTATCAAAGATGTTACAAATAAAATGGAAACATCAGATACAAGCATCTAATAGTTTACTTCACCTGGAAAGCTTCAATGGTTCTCTAAAGACATCCTGTCCTTTCACGTACAATAACACATTATTCTTCTCCATAAGTTTATTATGGAGAATGCAGAATACTTTTGCAAAAATTAGATTAAATTAGAAAGTACAGGTAATTTTGTTTTTTAATACAAGTTTTTTAATACAAGTTTTTTAATACAAGTTCTTCCTTTCACAACACAAAGGTTGCATAAAAAAAGACCCTGTTAATTGGGCCCTTGGAATATGTCTTTATGGAGAACATTTACTGTCAATGATTCAAGCTTTTTATGAAAGAATTTATACTGTTATGATCTGTGTTTGTGTAAAACCCTTTGCTCCGAGTCATTCAGCTGATGGCTACTTTCCAAAATACTGGAATTACTCACCACAAATCTACTGCAGTGACAGAAATCAAAGTTTTGAATAATGGATTTAAGACATCTATATTACATTTGGGCTCATAAGATGTATTACCATAAAATAGACATTAAATATATATGCACAGTGCAGCAAACTTCCAGAACTCAACAATAAGGTGACACATGACATGAGAATTTTCTTGAGTTTCCAAAGTCAGTTGGGATCCAGTTTAGAAAAAGTTAGTCTTATGACCACAGAAATCGAATTTTAACACCAGAATTATTACTACGTTTAAAAGAGGATGTCAATTGAAAGCCTTCATCTATCTCTCAGAGTAATGAATAAACCTGGTGATAAATTAGTTTTTCTTGATGAGCAAAAGTAACAGAGGATGCACTATCTTCTTTTCAACTTCTATCCTTCTTCCTTCTGATGTATCAACTTTGTACCACGTTCTGCATATTAAATATAGGCCAAAAGAAGGCAAGAAAGGGCAACCCTTAATATCACTACCCAAAGGATTTCCTTGTCTTTCTCAGCTCCAAGCAGAAATTATATATTGTTTTCCAAATAGAATAAAGGGAGAAGGAGCCGGCAGAAATTTTGATAGATCAGTGGCAAAATTTGAGGGTCTTATTAGCAGGAGCAGGCCTGAGGGAGTGGAACAGGCTTACTATTAATATTCTTATAGCTTTTTGTGTTCTTCAGAATTCAGCAGGGCAAAACTAGGCAGCATTCCTAATTTCCCCTGATTTTGTCAATAATTCACAGCAAAGCAAGTTCATAATGAATATTAGTGGCCTTATCACTAATATGTATTAGTCTCAATTTTTTTAATATGGAAGAATTGTACTGACTCTGGGTGGGGCATGGGGGAGAGAATAGAAGACAAAACAACGAGTAATTTCCTTCCAAGGGTGGAGAAAATGATAAAACCTATTGGTAAAATTTTGATATTTTCAGTAAGTCTTAAATAAATAGCCACAGATCTCACCTGCAAACCAGATGGTGACAATCATTAAAGGAATTATGGTTTATGCTGCCATCTTCACATAGATGTATTTCATTAGTGTAATAGCATATATGCATTTCTGGCAAAATCACAGGTGAAATATATCCTGATTCACAACTGTACTGCCAAACTGACCAGTACAATTGGTATTATGTCCTTTTTTCATTACGCTGTTTGTATTTTGGTGGCATGATAACTAGAAACTTATCATATAGCTAGACACCCCATTCTAGAATGAGATCTAGTGCCCTAAATTTAGTAGGAGGGGGAGGTACTTCTACTTACATTGGGTTTTTTTTTTAAGGTTTGGTGATGTTTTCATTTAAACAGTCCTTTTCAATCTACATATGCCAATAACAATAGGAAACCACCTGGAATACCATTGGTCTTAGTCAAGCATTATGATAAAATCAGGAAAAAATTCTAAAGAATGATGTAAGAAAGATAGGGTTTCAGCAATTTTCTATTTTAAAAAGTAATTTCTGTGATTTCAAGTCATGAATAGTCTCTCACTATACACTGAAGAACCAGTCTACATGGCAGAAATAAGACAAATATAAACTCATTACTTTTCCTTGGCCTTTGGAGGACTTATATATTTGAGGAGTTTTTTAATATAGGCTTACAAGCATTGTCATAAATTATTCAGAGTTTGATTTTGTATTGGATTTGTTCCACAGTGCAGTGATCAATCTGTTCTACTTTCAAAAATGAGAATGGCAGTTTGTGTGAAATACAGAAATTAATAAATTCTGTTTTAATTGTCTATAGTCTGTCACTATGGGTCAGACAATGGGTCAGACATTTGGTTTATTAGTGCAGACCATAATCACTATGTTTTTGCTGCATATTTGAGAACCCATTTCTCAGTTCATTTTTAGTTTTTTATTTAATGAGCTACAGAAGACCTTTCATGGGTATTGATGAATCTGTAACCCCATTCACTTGCAGGTTTTGCACAGGATTTCATCATTAGCAGATAATTACCACTAACCCTCATTTGCTGATCCTCTGTTCTCTCTGCAGTTATAGAAAGGCACTTGTTTTTATACCTACTTCACTTCCACAACTGTTTTAATATTAAATACCTAGCTAATTTTTAGTGGATTAAGAATAGTATATTTTGCTCAGGGGATAGCTTGCCTATAGAGCAGTATGGTCAAAGAAAATAAATGACTATGTCCTCCAGCTAAGAATAAACAGCATCTCATTTAGCTGAAGGAAATGTGTCAGTAATACCATTACTGTTAAAAAAGAAGGAAAACTTTTTCAAGGAAGTAACATATATTAAAAAATATTCCTTATCAATTTTAATGACACAAACATTTCTCTTCTGAAATAATTGTAGATTTTTCTACTCGTTTTCCAATATTGTTACAATCTTCATATTTTCAATTTTACTAGATTCTTTTCAATCCTTCTATTCTCTCTCTACATTCACACTCCTCATTGTATTGTTGCTATTCTGAGCTTGCCCTCTCTTGTCATTTTCTGACCAGTTCTTCCAAAATTTGCATTACTTAAAGTTGATAGCATATTGGAAATAGACATTCAGCAATTTATAATAGTAGAATAAATAGAATAGGATAGAATGTTTCAGTTGTAAGAGACCAACAATGATCATCTAGTCCAACGGCCCATAGTATGCAACTACATCATGCAACTTAGCAGAAAGTTGCCAGTTAACCTTCTACTATCTTTAAATATGGAGATTAGTCTAAATCACAGATAATATCCACATTAGAACTGCAGCTAAAAACTTTTTTTTTCCCTTTAGTGTAAATTAAACTTTGAAAGGAAATAGAGCAACACATGAGAACAATATTCCTTTCAGCTTCAGGAACAAATGCAGCCCATCTGCATGAGGAAGCTGCATATCTGCACATGGGTATCACGTGGAGGTGGCTGGATTTAGTAGTGGGTATAGACTCTTTCAGCCCTTCATGTAAATCTGCACCTGATAGCATTGCTAAAATCCTGAACAGAAAAACAAATGTAATATAATAAAGCAACAGAATGACACCTGGAAAGCAAGTAAAAATGCTTTTTAAAATAATAAAGGAGTATGATGAAAGTTCCTTTGGGAATTTGTAGTTTTGGTATTACTGTGCTGGTACCAGTATAATCCTTACACACATTTATTTTGTAAATATCTCAGAATTTACCATGTAGCATGTATTTGTTGTGAACCTCTGTAAGCTAAAGAAATTTTGTAACGTTCTGTTGATTGAAGTGGATGGCAACTAATTTAAATGGAATATAAATATATTCCAGGGATTTCTGGGGCAGCTGGGCAAAACCAAATGAAACTTTAAACCAATCAAGTTTTACTGGAGGGATGGGGCTCATTTCATCCCCTTTGAACCATCTATGAGCTAAATTAGTAGTATATCTCCCTGTGGTACAGAAGCATTTCAGAGAAGTATACATCAAGACAACTAGCAATAAAATTGTTTTCATGAGCTGCCTTCTACCCAGCATTCACACATAACCATTTTGCACAAATCATTTAAATGACCTGTTCAACTTTAGGGCTTAAAAATGCTATAAATCTTACCTTTTTCCACAAAGTCTCTAAGCATTCCAGGCTGCCCAGAAAAGGTATAGGATTCCCAAATTTTCACATGAGTTTTGGTTACTAACGTGATTACTTTTGCAGTTGGGTTTTTTGGGCATTTTTAAGTGGAAACTTACTAACAAAACCCTCCAGGCACTCACATTTTATTCCAGATACAATCTTTATCTGCCTTTCCTCAAGTCTTATTTACCTTGGACTATTATAAACATGTTGACCAAGTTCAGGATATGACTGTGATATATTTGTCTTGTAGGTATATTTCAAATTGATTTTTTTACAACCATTCAAACATACTTAAAAGTTCTCATCTATTTTTAAAGAATAAATATATAGGTATGAGCGAAATCCTATGCCACCTTACTCCAAAAGAAGTCAGAACCTCCCTGAAAAAAAGAACATCTCAAAAAAAAGCTGTTGAACTTCTATCTGACGTTCTATCCTTTTGCTCAAGTCTTGGTATGGATGATAAGAAGTCTTTTAATTAACCTTCGTGTTTTCCAGTAAGCTTCCTTGGACTCCTGAGCCAACAGGAGTCCTGTGTTCTGCCTTGGATATTATCCAAAGCATTAACAATGATTGCTGAAGTTTGCTTACTACCTCAGTAAATAAAGCAGTGTTATTTTCTACTTCATACTGGCTGACAGCCATTTTCTATGTTCCCAGACAACACTGATTCAATGTATCAGCAATAATATTTAGCTGCTACTTTGGAGGAGATGAAACTGTGACTGTCTCTTCAGATAAACAGTTAATCAGTGTCCTTACTCACAAGGTAGTCTTAGCATTGGTTTTACTCTGGTGTTTCACTTTGAGCTATTTTCTGAGAAAAGGAGACTATATTCATTCTAATAAATTATTTTGATTGTCTTCTGTTCTCTTACTATACCATATAAATGAACTCATGCACAGTTTTTTCTTATTAGTAGCAGGGGGTAAGAAAGACAAACTGTTTTAGATTCCAAAGGAGAACCACAGGATGATTCGTTCACATTGATGAAATGAAAACCTGAATCTTGAGTGTCTCTTTTACTGTTAACGATGTGATTTATCCAGACTGGTCTACCAGGTTCTTTATTTTTCCTGTATACGCTTTTTTTACATGTATTTACTTTAGGTCCAACACAACATGTACCTTTTAACTGATCAGATATGCCTAATGGCTATTTGTGGTTTAGTTGTTCATTTTAAATTGTGTGGGTTTTCCCAGTTGCTATGTTATGTTTTAAAATCAATTCATTAAAATGTACATTTTCTCATGCAACTGCTTTATATTTGACTGCAGTTATCTGAAGGTTTTTTTGAGCTGAACAGTAATGTGCTTCCACAGCAAGGAAGCTAGAAATGGTTTCCAGTTTAGAATCAGAGAGACATCACATGTGTCAATGTTGATCTTTTCAATTCATTTCTAGTAAAGCCTGCAAAGAAAAAACATGTGAAGATAAGAGATGGAAAAACATAAATCTGTGGAAAAATAAATCTTTTATATCTGCCCAGCCAGATCTGCATCTTCATTACTACTACATCACCGAAAACAGGCTTTAAATCATAAATTGGCTCTAGTAAGATGCTCAGCACTTTCTGTCCAAAGATGAATGCAATTTCCTAGTAATTTTAGAAAGGGTGGGAACTGTGAGAGTACTATGATCTAGTTGGATGAGGAAAAATAGAGAAGGCTGAACCAGAGCCAGTAGTCTTGATGCTTTTAATATAATCACTGAAGACATATTTTTTATTAAAATCCCCTATAAGGACGGGCATTTAGCTCTCTTAGGTTCCTAAGAGAACCAGTGCAATCTTGCTATTTTCCTAATCCATTTTACAGGTAATAAAGAAAGACTGACAAATCCCATATTACAGAGATTATAAAGTCAGTCTGCTATGTATTTACTATGGAACAGCAACAAAGACACTTGCCGAGATCATTCAACATCTGCCAACTAGTTAAAACTAAATCACAGGAGACTTTTTTGGGATTTTAGCCAGTCAAGTAAGAATCCAAAATCTATGCAAAACAGTCTGTCTCACATTCTTTTGTATTAGCTCTCACAGCTTGACAGACTGTATTTTGCATTTTTTCTACTCTTAAAAAAGCAACAACAAAAAATCCCACCAACACCCCCCAGAAATCTATATCAAAATCCATCTGATAAATGTCTTCCTTGAGCAAAAGAGAATGGATAGTCCAAACTGCTAGTTCTGGCTTTCTACATCTTCTCACTGTCCCTCACTCCAAGAAGACAGGAAATATTTGAATGAAGAGCATGTTTCCTGCAGGAAGAGGAAGGTGGAGGAAGCCACGTTGTACATGGATTCTTGCAATTTTAACCAAATCAGAATAATTGACACGCACATACTGTCTGAGCAAAGGAAAACATATTCTGTAGTAGACATTTATAACAACACTTTCAGATGGTCAGAAACACTATGTTCAGTTCTCAACCAGTAAGGTGTTTCTTGCTACATCTGTTATCTTACAAATCAATGGTTCAGACTGCCACATATTAAATTCGTTCAGTGTATGTTCATGAATCGGTCAACCCAATATAACTCCTCCAGCCAGGCACTGTATCTCTATTTGCCTCTTTCTTTTGTATCTCTTTCTGTGCTTTACACTTGCAAAACGGACATCTGTTTTCCAAGGATGGTAAATCACTATTAGTATCACAAGAAATTATGAGTGTAGATCTGTAAGAGTAACAAAATCTTGCCTGGAAGCTAAAAGAGCCATAACTATTGGTAAAAAAATGCATGTACTACTTTCATACAATTAAACTCTTGGTCTTTAGTATAAAGCAAATCTACTTAGACATCAGGCTTGGACATCACACTCAAATTAGTTATGTCCATGCTACCAGCTCATCAAAGAATTGTGTGTAATCTGCAGAAGATGGAATTGTTCTGTAAGGCCACCTCAAATAATCCATTATTGGGTTTCTGCCTTTATCATATAAAGCTTTGGAAAAAGGAGAAAACAAAACAAAACCTCAGACATTTATTATTATTACCTGTAAAATAACTAGATATAGAGTTTTCAGCTAAGTGTATAAAAATCTCATTCGCCTTTTTTCTTGCTGTTGTAGAGTTCAGCCAGTGAAGCTCAATGTCTCTTTTAATTTTCTCTTTCTTCACCCTGTTCTGCAGGTAGGTTCCACCTCATTATATAAATTCAATAATAGTCTGTGAAAAAATTGTATTTGACAGCTCATTCCAATCTATGCCTCTAGGACTGTGTAAAGCAGCAATTCTCAAACTTTTTGGAAATGTAACCCTACTTTGGTTGCTTGTCTTGGGCATGGTATCTCCCTTCCCTGACAGCTACTTAGGTTTAACCTAATACACAGCACGGTCCAGGAGTGCCAGATTTCATAATTGTTAGCAGGGGCTAGAATCCTCCAGGGCTGAAGAGTAAGAAGAGGCTGTAATTACTGGCTATAGGTGTTTCCATTTTCCAGGGAATTGTTAACTGTCAGCAATTAAAAATAGTTACAACCACTGTGAAAAATGAAAATATCTGCCTCTAGTAATGATAGATGCTTGTCATTCTCCCTCCTGGACAAAATGAACTGTTACTGTCTTATCTGAGTAGTACTCCTAGACTCTCATCCTAGTGCTGCACAGCAGAAATATGATCTGTATGAAAAGCATGGGTTTCTTACTTGATTTAAAATAAAATAAAGCCAAAAACAACAATAAAGTTGTTTTTAAATACTAGATCTAGTGAATTGTTTGACTGAAGATTAATTCACCAAAGATATAACCTCAAGGCAATCTCGACTACATAAATCTAAACCTAGTTCAGTATCTGTGCAGAATTTTGCTAATAATCCTGATGGAGAAAGCATAATGTGGTTGGTATTTTCTGCTATGCTGCACCTTAGCAGTTAGGTCTATCAAAGACAATGTAAGGAATTTGAGCAAAAATATCCTTGCAGTCTCGTTGAGACAAAAGACCTGCACCCCAGTTTCCATGGACAACCCAAACTGTTCCTACAGCCTGCTTAATACCTAATTACTTTTATACAGAATGGGACAGCTTCAACAGTCTCATTTTTAGAGCTCAGAATAAAATGGATCAGCTGAGTAGCCTGATGAGAGAGGCAGAAGGCACCATCTCTACCATTTTAGACATTATGCTTAAAGGCCCTTTGTAGTCCAGCTCTTCATTTCTACCTTTCTTTTGTTCTTACTGATGAAATGTTTGTGTTTATTCCTAAAAATGAATCTAAAAAAGGATCTTTAAAAATCAAACAATTTTATTTCAGGTCAACATAAATTTGTCACAATTCAATCACCAATAATTCCCGTTAGTCTAGCTACACTGCCTTTTATTATGGCTCAGATGAAGCAGTTCTATATCCCAAATTTATGTAGAGGATTCTAGTCAAACAAGGTCCCACCTTTAAATCTTAGTTTTGCATCTCCAGTGATCTTGTGTCCTACATAAGCTGATATAACCTTGAATGTTACTCCAATTCTTGTCTACCAGAACCAGAAACCTTTTAGAAATTAGTGGCACCCCTGCCAAGAATGTGAACTTTCCATCACAGGTAGATGCACTGCCAGGGCAGTTCTATTCTGGATATAGGTAAACACGTCTTGTAAGAATTTGGATTTAATTCACTAGTGTCGACTAGAACTGCTAGATAGGGGAAGTTTTCAAATGTCCATAACTACACAGATAGAACTGTACACATATGATCCATAATTTAGTGTTCCATATATCAGATTAAAAAAACATTCATGTTCTCTCTTTTTTCCTAAGCTACCCTATATCATGTTTCTAGCTTTCATTTGCTGAGCTGTGACAGTAGAGTGTCAGATAAAATTTCAGTAAAACTACCCCATTATTCTGAGGGGAAATCTCCCAACTATTCAATCACCTCATTCCTAGCAAAACAATTCCCTCACTATTTCAGTAATTCTCAAATCCAGAATCAACATAGCTGGCTTCATAAGTCTGTGTCGCACAAAGTACTCAGATGTGTGATGCACTGAGGTGTGTCCATCAAGTTCCTAAAACAGAAGACCTTCTAAAAGGCATGCAATCATTTCTAAATATTGACATTTCTTATGCGGCTGGTAAAATTTAATGAAAGAAATATTTCAAAAGAAATGAAAGAATCAGTCTTACTAGCTGAAATAAAAAATTCTCAGAAAAGAACAAGCAAGTTGTCTGACCAAGAGTAACAGAGGTAGGTCAGTACTTGAATGACAAAGTGGGTCATCACCAATACTATATGTCTCCAGACATACATACAATAGCATTCTCTGTAGCTTCAGTCAAGCACTTACAGATAGCAGATAGCAACCTTCTTCAGTGATCATTGAATGTACTGTTTCTTTGCTGCTTTCACTGTCTAAACATTTTCTGGCTCGCTTACAACATTTTTGTCATTTAGCAAAACAGCTGTGACACTCAGGCACCATTATCTTACATAAGCTGAAGCTGGCTATACATTAAGACTCCCAGTCTATAAGGACACACCTTTCCTTAGGACAAAACACTAGAACAGCACACAATTTTGAAGTACCTCCTAACTATCACAGCTTAATAATTTGGAAAGGACAGAAGTATTTCAGTAGCTTCATTACCTCAACAGCTAGAAAAATATTTGTAACATTTCAATAGCTAGAAAACATATGTGCAAGAACACAGAATAAAAGAAACCTCTGCTGCTTCAAAAATAGCTGTTGTCTTACTTTTTTACGGATACCTGCTGTATCTTTTGCCATGAGAAAATCATACTATTATTTTTTCACTGTGAAAGCCAGTAATTTAGCTCCTTATTGACATTTTCAGTTACACAAATTCCTGCATTGTAAAATGGAAGCGAAATATGGTGAAATTATTTTATGTTTCCAGTTTTATTATGCAAACCACAATTGCTCCTGCTGTCAACAAGAAAAGTTTAGTGCTACTGAAAAGCATTTAATCTAGTCTTGCAAAACATGACATGAGTGGCATGTAAATTAGACCACGCCTCCTAATGACTCATATCCCATTTGTCTTGACAGCACAGATAGTTTCAAGGAAAATATCTTTAAAAACACACATTTTTTTTTTCCCAGGTAGACTTTTGTTCTTACATCTAAGATTTTAATTCAAAAAAACTAAGGGCAAGTGGGATCCTGTCATGTTTCTATGGTCACAGATTATTTTTTTTTAATATTACTGTATTGTCTGCCAGTTACTTTTCCTGTCAATTGCATGAAACTTAAACACAACAGCAGTGGTGAGCAATTAAAAGTCATTTCTAAAACTAAAAAATTTCTATTGTTTAATCATAAAGTGTAGTGGAGTGGTAATGGACAAAGTAGCGTCTAGAAAACTTTCTGTTCATTTTTGAAAGATGACCGTATTTCAGCCTCTGCTTCTTCCCTAAAAAGTCTCTGCAGCAGTTGCAGAATGTTAGGAGACAGAAGCTCAGATATGTTTCTCTCCACGCTATATGCAGAACACCTGCTGGCTTCCTTTTCTTTGATGTAGATTTTGGCAATACATAAGAAGGCTACAAGTCTATATGAGCCAGTGATACAGTGCCCACTGGGGCATGATCCTGTACTGACCTGAAGTCACAGGATTCAGTCGATTTCTTCAGCGAGAACACACCAGAAAAAGCTGCAAAAGAAGGCATAGAAAGCTGCACTGCAGCAAAGTACCAGGCCGAAAAGAATGATGATCCCTTTTCCATCAAAAGAATAAAAATTCATTCAGTGCTTTGGGGTCAAAAGCTATTATTGCTATATTTTAAATTCAGATTAGTCAGGTTTTAGTATGTGTAACTTAATTCCCAGTTAGCATAAAATCACCCAGCCATATTTGGATTATCTGACTGCAAACACTGCAGAGGGAACTAAACAGGCAAGTGCAGAAGAACCCGGTGGTGGTTGTAATGCTTTCTAATACCGGTGGTCAGTGTGCATGTATCTGTAAGACAGTGAGTATTTAAGAAAACAGTGAGTAGCAGTGACTGCTACTGAACCAGTACATGAATGCATAAGAACTCTGGCCTTGATTTCAGTATGAATATCATATACATATATACATGTACACAAATACATGGAAAATTGTTACACATTGAGAATTTCACTGTCTATCCCAAAATGCAGCAACTTAGACTGAGCACTGAGTGACATGTGAGAAAGTGCTACATGGTAATGTTCATTTTTTCTGGTTTTCAACATAAACCAGCCAGATGCTCTCAACTTAGTACTATCTTGGTAGTAAATAACTCATACTGGTTTTGTTTTGTTGAAACTCTGCTTGAAATCCGATGTTACTAAGACAGAACAATGAAATATTTTAGCAAAGTGTATAAGGTCCTGGTAAAGATGAAAAACATTGTTCTCAAGAGAAAAGCTGTGCTTGGAAGAATCCACTCTTCTCCAAGACTTGTCCAGACAAAAAGAAAGAAAGAGGAAGTAGTCTGATGAGTTTATTAAAAAAAAAATAATAAAAATCTATGTTTTATTACTTCAAGATTTGATCTTGTTCCTATTGACTTGGGTGTTCCATGAGGAAGCCCTCAAACACTAATTGAAAAATAGTACAAAGGGGATAAAAAAAAAATCTGTTTAGCACTCATTAATATAGAATGAGGACCCCCATCCTTTTCTTCTGCAATTTGTACAGAAATGGGGAGTGACATTTAGATATGCTTAGTTATATGACTAAAAGGAGTCAATATAAAAATTATGAATACATAACAGTCATCCATCCACACCAACTTCCGTGAACCCATTTCAAAATACATTAAAATAAAACAACATTTTTCAATTAAATAAGATTTTAACTTAACTGAAGCTAATAAGCACTTTTGTCTTGGTATGCTGGTAAGATTGGCTAGATTTTCTTAGATCCCCATTATTTAGAATAAGTAAAAGTTGTTTTGTTTTAATCATAAAACCACCATAAAATCATTTCTTTCTGTAATAGGTACCACCATTCATATTGCGTGAATAGTACAGGAGTAGTGAAGAAGGACAAATCTATACAGAATATATTTCACAGTCATGTAATGCACTCTAACATATGAGATAAACAGAAGTGTGACTGATAGATTTCAAGGTCAGGAAAGACCATGGTGACCACATTCTACATTAAAAACATCAGAGCATGTAATCAAGTATCATCAGGTGGTCACTGCAATCAGTTCACAATTTCTACCTGAGTAAAAGTATTGCATCATATGCCCCCTTTGAATCAGTTCAGTGGGTTATCATCCCAGTGATTAAAAAATACTCATCTTTTAGCATGAATTTATTCAGCTTCAGGTTTCATTTTCCACCATTCATCAGCTGCCATTAAGGAAACTCTCTAAGTTCTCCTTGTTGAAACCTCCATGTATCAAAATCTACTTTTTGTGCAAGTATAGAGGGAACTTTTATTGCATTGGATCTCATAAATAGGTTTTGGCTTATAATCATATTAAGTATCATTTTAATAAAAGTGCCAGGAGTATTAACAGCAAGTAGTTTACTATTAGAGGATCAGGAATATAGCTAGTGAGTGTCTAGTAAACAAGAGTATAGGTTTTGAGCTCAATCTGTAGATGACTAGTGTTCAGAGCAGAAAACAAGTCAAATGTATTTACCTCTGACTGCGTTGCTGAATACATCACCGCTATGTTCTTTATCAAGAAACAGTAATTCTAAACCACAGTGTATTACCCCACTGAAATCCAGATGAGAAGCAGTGAAAATGTGTAAAATCCAGGTCTGGTCATCATCCCCCAGCATGAGACACAGTACTTTAGCCAGCTGGATGTGGTAAACAGGAATCCTTAGAGACAGTACTGTGTGAAATCATCACAGAGCTCACAACCATTCTTGAACTTCAGACAGATTTAATTCTTTGCAATTTTTCACCTTCAACAGAAGGAACAGCAATCTCTTGCTGAAACTCTTAAATGCATCTTCAATTTCTGAGCTCTATCTGTGGTACAAATTAGAATTTTGTGTAACTGTGAGCATATCTTCCAAATAAATTCAAAAAGTATACTTAAGAGCACTGCAAAATGGCACATGAGAAACAGACAAAAGCATCAGTAGAATTCATTGTTTTCCTAAACCGTTAGAATATTTTCCTCTTTCAGTGCTGTATTCTGGAGGCTGACCAACCATACATAAACTATTGGGTTTATGCAATTTATCAAGAAAACAGTTGATTTTTCTCCTGCCTTTGGCAAACCTGAACCATTACAAATTCCTCATTTGACATAAAAATGGTCTAAGTGTTCCCTTTAGAATGATGTAGTTTCTCCTCTGTACTGTATTTTGCTTTTACAAAATGTACCACTATAAACATGTCTTATGTGGCAAGATCATAAAATCATTGATGCAAGGATTGCTCCTGCAGCTGACAATATTATTTCACATGTTCTTCTTACGTAATGAATAGGGACACTAAATTTGTTAGTGATACAATATAATCTTTTATTATGTATTTTAAGTAAAAGCTTAGGATCACGAAGTCCAAAAAGAAGGACTCTTTCTCATTAACTATTCAATATGGCTACAGATTAGAAGAAAATCACCTTCGAGAAACATGCTTGCCATAAATAAAAAGCTTTATATACAGAAATGAAGCTCTGCAGAAATCTTGATTGCAGCAAAATATGTTAATGAGTACTACTGAAATATATAGTGTAAGGTCAAGGAAACTAACTGTAAATCTAACGCTTTTACATCACCATATCTATTCAAGAATTTTTAAAATCAGTATAGATACTTTGTTTACATTGCACCAAGACCTGAGCTGTCACCACAGTTCTCTACTTGGTATGCAAGCATTATCCACATTTTCTGCTCATAAAAAATAGAGAAATGTCAGGATTTGCCTAATATCACATAGCAGAATACAGAAATCAAATCCTTTTATATGACCACTTGACATTCAAAGCCCTTCATAATTTGCTTCCTAATATTTCTCTCCTCTCCTATCACCGTCTCCTCTTTCAACACTTGAGTCCTCCAACTTCTTGTATTCTTCTTCACTGTTTCCTTTCATGCTGCTAATACATTTGGAGTTCCCTTTCTGAACCAAGACACAAATTCTCCTGTATTTATTAATGCTCAGCTTAAAACACAGTCCTTCATGGCTGTCATGCACCATCACAGAAGATGTGTGTAACCAATTCTTGGTCCTTACCCATATTTACAGACAACTTTCCACCCCCTCTAGCCTAGTGCAATTGGGTTGCCAGCACACAGAAACTACATATTGCTCTCACTCCAATGAGCTAAAAACAATTTCTTCTTACTACAGAAAAGCACTCATTGTCAAAATAAGTTAATGTAAACAGCATATTGTTAACCATTTTTATATTACTGTTCATTTATGCAACTCCTAAATCCTTATATTTATTACATTGTCTACCTAATTCATCAACCCCTTCAGGCTGGAAATGCATCTTTTCAAAGGCCTTTGAAATTCCCAAAGCATTAGGTGGCAGCAAAAAATAAATAAGCACTATATAGTTCATTATAGAAATTTGAAAAAACAGCTGTATTTGTATATATAGTCTACATCAGATGTGATGACAAGGTTTGTTTTCTAATGAATACAGGTGAAAGAAAAATCCCTTAAAAGTATCTCTGCGCTTCTCACAGTATCAAGTTAGTACTCAGAAAATAAGACTATGCTGAGTATGAGCAAAGCATCATGAAGCAACTAATCATCAAAAATCAGGGATCCTGTTACACTGTAGAACAAGAAGGAAGGGATGTATTTTCAGCCAAGTATATCTGTGCTAGTACCTTTGCACGATTATATTTCAAGGCAAATAATTTTTTTGAGATTAGAAACAAACTGGAATTTAACTGCATCTTTTCGGTTTAGAGTTAATGCTTAGAATTTACTTGGGAAATTCTTACATTTTAATTGCCTATTTCAAACAAAGAATTAATCTACAAACAAAAATAGAAGATTATTTTAAAAATTGAAAATAATTACTTTTTCAAAAATAAAAATTAATCCCAAACTATAATATACTCCTTTGCTGTAGAGCTACAATGTACTTCAAGAGAAGGAAGATCATGTTATCATTCTACAAAGTTCCTATTACTATCATTCTCTAAGATTTAAAAACTTGCAAGAGATTATATTTGCCTTTTGTGCGATATGGTTTCTAGGTACAACAAAGGCACTGCTAAAGATAACAACTTTTAGCATTAAAAAGTACTCTTAAGTCAGTATTTGCAGACCATACCATTTGAAGGTAAGATGTAGTTCTCAAGTTTAAAAATTTCATGGAGATATATTACAAAGTTTGGACCGGAGTTTATAGTCCTCTGCACTCCTCTGTCTAAAATGCAGCCTCTGTTTCTATCATGCTGCTTCTGTAGTTGGTGGAAATCTGGTCAGTTTAGCCAAATGTTCCTCGAGTACCATTCTTCTCCTCCTGAGGCAGACACATAAAATAGGTCAGATTAATTCTGTCCCGTAAGTATCTCTTTCTCTTCAAGGACTATAAATGGGCCACAGTGTGTCTGACTCAACTGCAGACTTCTGAAGTGAGATGAATCCCACACCCCAAGACTAACTGTCCTGCAAAAGTTTTCTCAATAAAATAATGTTGAAATGTTTGTTACTGTTTCAGTCCAGGTGGCAGCACTGGACTGGCCTCCATCAGCAGCGATGCCAATCCAGACTCAGGCAGGGCCAGATACACAAACACAATACATGCAAAGATGGTCAGAAGGTGCTTATTAGCTCAGCATCCCACCAGGGGGTCCCCAGTAGTTTCCCAAGCAAAGTAAGCAGCAAGTGGGGAGGTCCCTGGTGCTACGGAACACCGGTCCATGTGGAGAAGAATGGGTGGGAGGTTTTGAAGCTTTTATGTGAGTTGCATGAGCGTTAAGTGTTATATCATTACCTAAGCATCCTTGCAAGTGATCATGCAAAAAGCGCATGGCTAGCTATGGGAGATGCTTGATACTTAACATGTTTGGGAAAACTTAACCAAGGACAACGTAAGTAAAAATATATCACAATGTAGAATAATGATCCCTACGGCCTTAACAAAGCATAAAGGGCTTCATTATGAGGAATCTGGGTTATAGCTGTACTGACCTCCATCACCTACCTACTCACCACTCTTCCACATTTAACCATACACTTACACAAAGGATATTTAAACAAAAGAAAGCCAAGACAGTATTTTAAATATATAATTTAATACAGTCTAATTTTGGAGAAAGTCCTAAATTGCTAGACCTGAAAACGAATTTGTTGCATGTTGTTGTTTCTCATAGTGTTTGTCAATAGGTATAATTTCGAGTCTGTCTGGGATTAGGAAATAATTGAAAAATTGAGCAGAACCCATTTTGGCTGTGGTTCCCTCTAGAAGACCGAAATCTACACATTTTGTGATCTTTTGAAAAAGCTTTAGCTTTTGAAAGTATGTAAAAACACACCAATTTTCTTGAAAGCAGCATATCTTTTGAAGACAGTTGGAAAATGGGGTTTTCCTGCTATAAGAAAAAAGACCAGGCAGCTGATACCTCAAGAAGAACTAAAAGCTTAGAAATATCACTTATGCTCTTATGTAAGCAATATTAAAAGATTGGTTTATTTTGGGTTTTTTTTTTTTAAAAAAACAACAAACCAAAACTAACTTCTCTGAACATTCCAGTCCTTGCTTAAACTTAAGTTGTTTGGACACTGTCAACGGGTCATTCAATTAAAAATGTAGTTTTCAGAAAATCAAGGTTCTACAGGATGCTTCTAATCAAACACTTCACTGGATAAACTGTAACAAAATATTCCAGTGAATTGAATAAAAATATTTAATTTGAGGTCAATTTAACACTGCAATGTATCTGATATGCCAGATATGAATGGTGGTTCAAATTCTCCTTCTAAAATGTGGCAATGCCTCATGGATGAGTTGAACAAGGAAGCCTGATCCAGTGACAAGACTGAGGCCTCTGCCACACAGCAGGAGCTCAGCGACTTCCCTCCTGCCCATCATGAGCATATGAGGGTCTGAAGATGTAATTTCTAGCACCAGGAGTAGCAAAACTTTCTCTCTGCCCTCAGGCTGAAGCACCTGGCAGTTCAGGCTGATAAAGTCCAGTGTTACCTTAATTTTTATTTTTTTTTCATGTTTCAGTATTTTTCCTTCTCCAAATATATTTCTGTAAAAAATGTTTTATTCCATTAGAACATCCTAATTTTTCATTTTTGTCCTGATACAAAGCAAAAACAAATGTTGAAATATGAGAAGCTCCCATAAGAAAAAAATTCCAAATGTTGAACAGTTATAATTAAAATCTCTACAAGGATTCAAGGAACACTCTCTGCTGCAATTAAGGAGTGAAATAATGAAGAAAAAAAAAGTATAGAGGCAGAACCATCCCAAAATATCATTTATTTCCTTGTTCTGTAGGCTTCTGTAAAACATAGCTTTAGTACTGTGCTGCACTTAGAGTTTTAATCCAATGATCACACAAAACTAATGGCTCAAGAAGTTAAAAATAGGAGCTATAAGGTATCTAACAGCCATATAGAACTTGGGAGCAATTTGATATCTCTTGCTCTTCAAGCAAAAACTCATAATCATTGCTCAAATAATCAAAAAAAATACAACAGCCAAAGATGAGAAAAACAACAGCCACATTTTGTCACTGTAGTAATTTTTGGTGAAGACTTGAATATATTTATTCTCCTGCATTATCTTTATTTTGAAGAAAGTGAAAATATATAGTTATAGGCTTATTTTAGAAGAACAAACCTATTCTGATAGCTGGAAGATTCAAGGAATTGTTCTGTTTTAAACTGCATATTCAGATAACTAGAAGTTCTAATAGAAGGAACAAAGATGCTTCATTTTAGTTAAAATCTCTCACCTTACTTTAAAGAAGCCTTCAAAAGTTACGGTTCTTTAAACTGTGTGACTTTAAGGTTACAAAATATTAATGAATCTTCCCAAAGCTGTATCGTCTTTGTCATCAATATTATCATCTTTTTTTTGCTTGTCTCCACACCCGACTATTTTTTAAGACTGCTCATTTGTAAAAGTAAACCAAGGCAATGAAAAAATGGGTTCAGCTGAGATTATAATATCCACCAATCTGGTATAAGATCGTGATAAATCAGTAAAATACATACCTACTGTACCTCTTTCTACTTTATTCAATCACATATTTTCTGAGTGCAGTATAGAGCTATTTTCTCTTTAAATTCAGCTAGCTTGCAATTTAATCTTCCCTCTCACGCGCATGCCATGCACAAAGGTGCACTTTTATTATTTCACACCCATTTGAAGAAAAAATAAAATAATTTTCTTCTTTTAATTACATATATATATATTTCTCTATGGGCAAAATACAGTACCCTCAATCAGGAGCTCAACAATTCTCATAAACTGAATAGGGATGGATCTCACCAGCACTCACATAAAACCTCCACATTACACAGGTTGCAGAAATCATAATTCTACAAATGACACACATCCTTCTAGAACAGTACTGGACTGTTGTTCCAAAATGAGACCGAAGAATAAGTGATTATTGAAAAACAAGTCTTAAAAAAAACAAGAAGTAAAACAAATCCTTTTCCTTCCTAATTCTAAGAGCAAAGAAATTAGCTGAAGAGCATACCCAAATCCCACTTACATTCGCTTGCTCAAAAGTCCATGTAACTTGATTTCAATAGCTTGCACATGCTTCCATACAGAACTGCCACGCAGGCTTAAATCACTGCCTTCTGCAACAGGCAGAAGGCTGAAGTGTTAGTAGTGCAGAGATGGGTAGAATGTTCCAGCTCAACAGCCCATAATACTTGAAATGCGCTTTCTGCTTTGATGTAATATCTTTCCATTCACACTTTCTCATCTGTACTGAAATCCAAAGTATAATGCACAGGCATGGGATTTTTCTGCTACCAAAGTTAGTTACATACTTTCCACAGCTATCGGAACCCATCAGGAGCACTTCATATAGACACTCCTGGCTGGAACACAGTTCTAAAAAAACACATTTAACCTAGTGTTTTTTCCTGCCCACACCGGCAAGAAATTCTTAGCACTGTATTAGCAGTTTACTAGCAAAAATCCACTTAATTTTGTTTCTTACAAAATATTAGTTATTGAAGGCCTAAGCAAATACTAGCATAATTTTTGATTCACTATTACTGTGACTATACATTATTTTTCTTTTAAGGACAGTTTGTGTGTATCTGCATCTAGAAGATTTGTCTGCTTCAGAATTGTTATATCATTTGTCAGAATATCTTTAGCACTGCAAGTCTCTCATCCCCATCGCTCTACAGGGGAACACAAGCATTATTCAGGGGGATGCTATTTGTGCTTACTTTGTTTTCCCTAGTCAAAAGTTTCTTACCCTTTTTCCCTCAGCAACTGTTAGTGATCAGTGTCAAGAGACAGGTTTTGGTCTAAGCTGATACAGCAATTTTTATGGGCAATACACCATGACACTCACCTTGGTATGACCTTCCCATTTGCCAGCTGTCTGCCACTGTCAGACAACCCTCAGATCCATCAGACCTCATATCAGCCTGGAGCGCAGATCCCCAAACAGAGATGGGCCCCTCAGCAGACACACAGAAAAAGGGAATCATCATTCTATTTTTTTTAAAGGCTCAGGTAATGGAATGGCAAAATATTACTGTAGGTATGATCTTTAAAAATAAAATTCACTATCTGAAATCATCCTATTCATCTTTGCACTGCTTGACTATTTTTTGATAAAACATTCCACAAATACCATATATGACTTCTGGAAAAAATTATTACTGTGAAATCTGGAAAAGATTCAGTCAAGAAGGACACTAAAGCTTTTTATCAAATTGAAAAATATTACTTTACTGTTGCTACAGTAACATCTTCCTAATAAGCCCTTTAAATTTACACACCGTCTTAAGAGAGTTCTAGGTCAAGTTAAAAAGCACAGACAAGCTCTTCAGAGGAATCAAGTTTATATTCAGCATGGGTAAGAATGCATTAGAAAAGGTGAACTAAAGTTTTTAGTTATTTCCATAATGACTTCTCACTTGCTGTGGTCTGTCCTACTTTCTTTCCCCTTAGCCACCCAGTAGTCTCTCTTCTGAAGAGAGAATTTTCAATTGCCTCTAAGGGAAAACTCCTAATAATTTTTTATCCTATAGAAAAGTATCATCTTAATTAAAAAAAAAAAAAAAACAAACAAACAAAAAAAAAAAACCAACTTAGATTTTCAAAAAGATACATTTGCAGCTATGTTTGCACCTCCTGAGATGGGACCAAGAATGAAAAGCTATTTCCAATTTGTCACATATGGAGAATAACTACACATAGATAATATATGAACTGAGAAACTGCAGAGTGAATACAAAATTCATTCATGAGGCACCTGGGGATTATAACAGGAATTTATATTTATTTCCTCTATAACTACATAGTATTTGGTGTTCTCTCACTGATCTTTAAGGTCCAAAGTTAAAGTCATTCTTGGGGAGAGTTCGCAATATACATACTGAGGATCATCTCTGGAAAAGGAGGAACAACCTTTTTCAATTTTCATGCAGTTGTAAAGAATAAGTTAGTGGATTTTTGGCACCAATCCATTTTCAGAGAAATATTCAGTTAATTTGCATCTTCTCAAATGCAGGTTTTTACAGTCCTTCCCAGATGTCACCAGATACCTACTCACTGGAGAAGAATGAAAACCAAATCTTTTAACTCATACTAGAGTGGTGTGCCCTATAAATTTTTGAAAAGTAAACACACACAGTATTGTTATTGCAGAAGGCACTCAAAATAGCAGATTCAAAGTGATTTTAGAAATTCCTATCTAGTTTCATTTTTAAAAACTCTCTTTTAATTATCTTATTTGGAAATGTGACAAATTATTTAACTAACCCTAAAAACAGACACAGGTGACAGCACTATACAGTTATTACGCACTTATCTACTGTGTGAAATTTTGATGTCATTGAAGTGCTCAGTTACCAAGGATATGAGTGAAATAAAAGTCCTGATTCTACAAAAATTCAAGGTATAATCAAAACTGCTGTGACCTATTTTTCCCCATGCTGAAAGCAAAGAGGGTAAACAGTCCCGTTTACTAAGCGACAACAGCACCTACCTATAGTTAAGCTCATGCTTAAGTATTTGCATTGGTAATCAGAACCAAAATTAAACAGACAGGCTTAAGTATAGCTTTCAGCTAATAAAATGTTACAGAAACAGCTCTCCTGTGATTTATGACATGAAAACAAAGTCATCATAATAGCTGACATAACGTTATTCCCCAATGAAATGTGACTAAAAATAGATTATGAATAAATATATTGTAAGATACTGTGGAATGAACTAACGTTAAGAAACTACATAATGAAATTAACCTATTTCCAACAGAGCTGCCAGTTCACTGATTTTTTTATTTACAAAGACTAGGAAAAAGAGATGAATACTGACTCCAGCATAACAGAGATTATTATGGTATGCAAGCTTCCATCTTGCCACATTTAAAGGCTATTTGTTCCCAGCACTCTCTCTCCCCCTTTTTTCTGTTTTTGTATTCCCATCGTGTCTGGTCTCTATCAGTATTCATTGCTTTGATTTATAAACATTTCTGTAATTAATTTCTGAAGCTCTACTTTTTAAGAAGGTTATGTATTTTATCTAATGTATTCAGGAATTGTATTTGTAGTCCGTAAACGTTGGGGGGTGGGGTGGTTGTTTTTTTTACAAACTGGTATTTAGTTGACATCTGCACAACTGGGAAGGACTCTCCAAAGGTTACATGGCAATGGTCAGGCTGGTCAGAGTTCTGTTAGCACGGCTGACAAGCTAAAGGGACTGGAAGGTGGAAAAAAATCCCAGGCATGGAAGAGTCTTTACTCAACAGAAACCACAGTAGAAAGGTAGATTCTTCAACTCAAGTCAGTACTCATTTTGGAGGATGAAAGCTGACCAAAAATAATCTGTCCCTGGGAAATTTCATCAAGCATTGTGAAAATGAGGTTAATCTGACAGTCTGGTGAAGCCAAACCAGGATTACAGGTATAAGAATGTTATGTGATCTTTTTCTCCACGTCTTTCTTGGTGTAATAGTTGTTTTACTGAAAAAAAGTGTGTTTTAATAGTTTTTTAAAAAGTTTTACCGCAAAGAGTGGAATACTTGCTTTCTTTTCAGTTGTACATGAACATTGTCAGACACTGAGAAGTGACTTAGCTGTGCCTGGCAAATTACAGAACACTATCCCTCTGTTCTCCAGAGAGTGGCAGTCCCAAATAAAGTAACTCACACACCATTCCACAGGATCAGAGTTACGCACCACGAAACAACCAAAACCCATTCTTTGGCAAAAAGAATTCTCTCAACTGAGAAGAGTTAAGAAGAGTATCTTTGTCAAATAGCAGGAAAACGTGGGGGCTCCTGAGCCAAGGCTATCTTCCAGACTGCAACAGAGACAAGGGAAAACTGACTAGAAAGAAAATGTTCAAATACTTAGATGCTAATACTCTGTCTTAAATAGACCTGAAAATATTCTATAAAATCAGCTCTAGGCAAGCTCCATTCAAGTATTTGATGCCTTAAATCACCTTAAATCCAGGATCCCTGGGCTGATATCAGTCACATCAGAAGGAAATGAACCCGGAACTGTTCTTATTTACACCGAATACGAAAACTTCAGGAAAACTGGTAAAGTTCTTCGTGAAAGGTTGCATTTTATATACTTCTGTTGACAGCAGAGTCTCCTCGTGTGTTGATGAACTTTCATTTGTAACCAAGTTAGTATTATTCTAATACTAGCTGGGCAAAAGATAATTATTTACAAGCCCACACTGGTAAAAGAGTCTTAGGTGGCCAGACATACATACACCCACATTCAGATTCTTCATGCAGAGGCTTAGGTGAGGCTTATGCCCCCTTTACATGCACAACTATTTAATTCAGTCTCTCTGGCCTGAACCTCCCTAAACTGCAAGTTTAGAGAAAGAAGCACAACCGTGCTGCTTTTAACAACCTGCAAAGTCACTCCGTCTCTGGGTAGCTGATGATGTCAGAGGTCTTCCCTGTCTGCTAGACTATGAAAATAGTTCCATAATCTGAGGATAATAAAGTATTATTCTAAAATGCTCTCAAGTAATTCTTCAATTAGGAAAGTTTGACAACCCGGTGTGATCAGCTCTCTTGTTCAAGCCAATTCAGATCCTTCATAAAAGCTGTGTGTTCTACTTTCTAAAATGTCAGCCATTTGACAGATGTTTATTCACAAGCCTGTGTGCTATGTCTGTTTCCTCCTCCCTTCTCAGTTATTTACTTTCAGATTACAAACTTGTTAGAGCAGGTGTTACTCAGAGAAACAAAAGCAAATGGACAGGAAAAAAAAAAAAAAGCCCTCAACAGTAAATCTTTGTCTTGTTGGGCGGCATAAAGACAAACATATACAGTATTAAAACAACCTTCCCATTCTGCTTTTTAAATGCTATTTAATTACAGCATTATAAAATTTATACTGTCTAAAAGCATGAGTGATTGCTCCCAAAGAACATGATTGCTTTACTTTTCTGCAGCTCTTAAGATGGAAATTCACCAGATAGCATCAGTTAAGTTTAATTTTTCCTTCCAAGTTCCTGTTTCCATTATTGTTGCATTTAATCTGACTATGCAATTTTTATAGGTCCCATTTGTCCTTGGAAAACATCCCCTGCTTGTAATGTATGTTGGTAAATTGTAATTATGAGCTGACCTAGTTAACCAAAATAAACCTCCAGATAGGTAGTACTAACAAGAATATTTTAACAATTTTGAGATTTCACTTCATAATTGAAGAAAAGGAATATTACAGAATCTGACTCCAGACTTCAAGGGTAAAAAACCAACTCAAACATTTCTTAAAAATATATCAAACAAAAATAAAAAAATTAAAAGTAATACCCTGTGCCAAACGATTTTGGGGGGCTTAATGTCTGCCAGCTGTGTTGCTAACTCCAAGATATGTTCTCCTACCTATATGCTTGGTGATATTCACGTTTGTCTCTCACTTTCATTACTATTCAGCTATTTCCAGAAAGTCATGATGTATAATTCCCAAATTTCTCTTTTCCCCTCCTTTTTTCTTCCTTTAGAACATAAAAAGTAAAAAATGGGATAATCACCAGTGACTACAGCCTTCTCCAACAAATGGAAGTTGCTGTAATCTACAGGGTGATACCATGAAAGTAGGAAACAGTGTTTTGCCAAGAAGCTGAGATGAGAGGTGAGACCAGGTCACAGAAGTTTGGTATAATGTTTTGCTAGTATAAGTAAGGCATTGCACTGACTACATACTGAGAATACTGAGCTGTGCTAAAACCTAGAAAAGAAAGATTTTATGAGTAATAGCCCACTGAAGGTATTTGATAGCTAACACCTATCATATCAGATATCAAATAAAGCTGAAATATAAACAGCAAGTATAAAAAGTATTCCAGAATCTTAACTAAAATTATAACAAATCATTTTGCCAAGAAAAGTACACCATAATGTATACATTCTTTAGAAAATAGAATAGATATTCACATTCTTTGGTGGTGACTTACCTGCATTAATCAAGGGTTGTAATCTTTGATGCCACATTTTTAATTCAGCACTGATGAGTAAATAGAATTTAATGTCTAACTTACGAAACAATTCTGTAAGAGAGGTCAGGTTAATAGGAGACTATCTTTCATAAAGACACAAGTCAAAGTATCATGCCACGGAAAGCTCAGGGGCAATAGTGGCATAAACTGCTCCTGTCCCCAAACCCATCTCCCTGTTGCTGTTTCATGGATACCAACACAAATACCAGCACTGTTTTCACTGCTTGTGAGCAAGGCTGCGATTTAGATCCATATCTTGTTTCTTTCAGTCAAACCAACACCCTTTCCACAAAGGCAAGATCAAGCAGTCATTGGCAGGAACACCATAAACTTTTGTTATTGTCAAACATTCTGTACTGCAAAGGTGCAGCCTGATACTAGTTGAAAAAACACAGTTTTTCAACACAAAAACTTCCTCAAACCTGAAGATGAGGCATGACCTTCTAGGTGAAGTAAAGTAGTTGTCTGAAACAACTGCTCTGAGTTTAACTGAACTTTATTAACCAACTAAAAAAGTTGTAGAAAAAAAGATAGCCCTCCTAGTGTAGAGCAGAATATTAACAAAAGAAGAGGTTATATCTTTACCCTTTTTAGGACAGCAACAGACAGACAGGTAATTATCTCCTGCAGAATAATGACAGCAGATTTCTATGTGCCAGAAATCCAGAATATCTATCCAATTTTCAGCATGCAAGATTTATTTTCATAAGGTATTTTGTAGAATTTGTTGAGATTCAAACTTGAGAGATCAAAGATTAATGGGGGGTGGGGGGAGGGCGGGGAATAAGGGGTTTACATATATACAGATATTACCTGACTTTTGTTGAACTTATAAAGTTTATTATAATATGTAGTGTGTATTTGGTCTCAGTTGCATTGTTTTCTATGAGGACTTCTGGAAGTATGTTACATTTTGAGAGGTACATATATCTTTGCAGATTACCTTATACCTGTTGGCTATGATTTCAACCTTATGTAACATCATTGCATGTTCTTAAGCTATGACTGAAAGAAAAGACCTTACACCCACTACAACCAGCTGTACTTCCCATAAAACTTCTAGTACTGATTTTATACATTGAAATAGCTTGTTTTATCAGTGCATTAGTTTGAAACAAAATAGGTATGCAATGTTAATTGCTAACTCTCTGTTCAAAGAGGCTGTGCATCAACAAACTACGTTTAGTATTTAAGTGTGTTTCACTGAAAGAAATTATAGGAAAAAACACCATAGTAAGATGCAGTAATTTACTAAGCTACTTCTAAAAAATATCTTTCTCAAAAGGAATACATTTTATAAAGTTAAGCCCTCTAATACTTTCTGAAAAAAAGTTCCCTAGCTTTTGATGAGCACAACTGTCCTCAATGGCATATTGTTATTGGGAATGCTATAGTGCATTTATGCTATGAAATGGTTGAGATAAAAATAGAGACTTCGGCTCCCCCTCACAAGTAAAGCCCCTAAAACTACATAAGAATACTCAGTAATCCTATGTACACATTAACCTCCATGCCCTTCATGCTTTCTCTTGACTGTCCAAAACTAGTTAGTCTTCATGGTTCCCTTCCTTCAGCTTTCCAATACCAGACTCCCTTACCATTTGCCTATCTTTCCTGCAGACCTCCTGCTAATTTACCTGCTTTTTCCCCTTTGCTTGCTCATTCCGTTGTGCCCGTTTCTTCTCTGTCTCATTCAAAGGTCACCTTCATTTGTTTGTGAATACCAGAGTGTGATTTTCTCAGAGAAAGTTCTTTCCAGGACTGCTAATATCCTTCAGCTATCTCACTTGTTTCAGTCCCTCATGTGACAAACCTGCCTGACTACTCACAGGACCTTCCTAAACAGTTTACTTTCAAGACCTTTATATCTCAAAGTCATGCCAGTGGTTTTGAAGTAATTTGAAGTAGTAGGTGATCCTCAGCCAACCTAACCTTAGTTTAAGCTACTTCATTAGTCTCACGAGGCAGGTGAATCACTCCCCAAACGTGCTTACCTATCCCCAGGTTTAGCCTGAGCATCTGATTTTTAAATAGCTAAGGTGCAGTACCTACCACCACGAGATACTCACCCTAGCCCAGGAAATGTATTAAGACAATTCTAAGTTGAAAGCAAAAGCTGCATTCAGGGAGACGTTTACCCGACCTATGTTAGATATGTACAGTTGGGTAAAATTAATTTAAATTCATAAATTAGATAAAGTTTAAAAGGAGCCTTGAGTGATTAGCTCAAATAATTACATTTAGTTAGATGAATCCCACCCCTTACATTAAGAGAAATATAAATCCTTTCTGCTCCCAGAACAGTTCCTCATAGTCTACATGCATTTTGTAACTCCATTTTTGCCACAGCTTTGGTCTAAATGAATGAATTAACATTTCTGTTTTGTGAACCCCTTTTCCTTCTTGTCAACTTGCCTCATTTTCTCACGCCTCAAACTGGTCCATTGAACATCTCAGTTTTGCTGCTGCATTTGACTGGTCTCTTCCATGAGAAAAAGTAACTCCACCCAAAGTTTACATCTTTACAGATCATATACAACTCACTAATCTCCACTCCTGATCTCCAATTCCAGTAATTTTACTTGTCTAAACATTTAATTTCTCAATCCCTCTTTCAAACATCCACATTCCCAACATGCCTCTATTCCTTGACAACTGATTGTTGCCCTGCAAATGTGCTCTTTGTATGCATCTCCATCTCATTTATCATTTGCAAACACAAAATTGTTTGATCAGAAACAATATTACTTACTGCCGTCCTATATTTATTAATAATGGCCATGCTGAGCCTAACCGAATATCCATCCAGCTCAGCATCCTGTCTTTGACGGAGACTAGGAGTGGACTTTGCCTCTAGATATTTTCCCTCCTTTGCCCATTTTATCATCAAAACCAAATTCATCTTTCCTCCAATCTTTATTGAATGCCCTCCTAAATCAGACTGTAAACACCAACACAGATCTTAGCAAGACATTATATATACTGATTTTGTAAGAATAACTTCAGAGACTTTATCTACATTTTAGGCTACAGTGTAAGTGGGATGAGGACAAAATATATATTATTTTCAGGAAGCTGGAATATACACTGCTGTTTGTCTTTCACAGGTCTTCTTACAGATTTGGATACATATGATCGACAGTAATCATCACCTACGGCTGAGCTTGTGTTCTTACGCTCTCTTTCCAGCCGATGGAAATCTGACCAACGGCTCCCTCTTATCACTGGGCTCCAGCACCTCCTGGGACTGCAGCTGCCCTCTTCTCACTAATGGCACACTGATGTTTATAAGCCTTGCTGTTCACTGTCACAAAGTACACAAGCAACTGCCTGTTTAACATTAGTGTATCAACATTAACTACCCTTTGGTAGTTTAGCAGAACTGCCTGAATATTCCAGGATCTAAGGACCAGGGGCAACCTAACTTCCTCTCAGAGGGCTGACTGATAGGACTGATAGCATGCTATGATGATGGTGTGGTATGATGAAGTTTTGGGGACTGGTATTATTCAAAGACAAGTAGAAATATTTTTTTTAAATTTCACTAAATACAGTTAAATGTTGGGGTACACTCAGGTAGGAAGCAGAAACAAACTTATATTTTCAAAAACTTGTCTGTTTTCTCTCAATTAGTAAACTAAACAAATAGAAAAAAAAGTCTCCCCAGAAATCCCATCCTATGAACATCCTTTAGAGTACACTACACGCTTTCTTTTACTGATAGAGAAATAATTCACTTCCTGTCCATTTGAAACTTTGAACAAAAACAAGCTAGATAGTAAAAGAATATTGTAGAACAGTCATGCAATGATGCCAAAAACATTAATGCATATTCTTACCTTCAATTCAATGGAACTAACAGACATGCCTTGATATTGAGCTACTTTCAAGTTGTTTTCTAACATAACTAATTACTTAAGAAACATTTCTAGAATATACAAAAATATTTTTGATGAAGGGAAACATGCAGTTTCCTACACTGAATCCTTCATGTTCTGACCACATAGCATTGTCTTAATTAAATTACTGTGTTGATATTTTTATTTACTAGCATTATATCATAAATTACACTCCATCATCAATAATAACATCAAATCAACAAGGTATCAAAATACCCGAGTGCCTATGGGAAGTTCCAAAATCATGTAACTGGAAAGTCAGGCAATATTATCTACTAAACAGACGATAACACTGTAATTCCCCCACTTTTTCAGGCAGTCTGTTACCAGCCTCAATCAGCATTTTGATCCAAATACTACCGAAGTCAATGGAAAAGTTACGTTGACTCTAGTGAGCTTCAGCTCAGCTCAGAATTGCTGCAAGAAGCAAAATTTCAATCCTCATGGATTTTCAAGGCCATTGAAAATGAAGGCTGAGAAGAACACTTATGCTGATTTTTTTATGGTAGTATATCTCCAACAAGAACTAAACCAAGACAGACTTTTTTTTGCTGTTCCCCTTGAAACACTCAGACAAAAGCTCTCTGTCACTACTTCCTTTGGATTGTATTTTAAGCACTGACCAAAAAGCCAAAAAATTTGTGGGTTTTTTCATCTGTCCTACCCTTTATTTCATTCTCTTGCAACTTAAGAATCAACACTGGAAAAATGCTTTCCACCAATGGTAAAGGAAGTCCCTGCTTTTATAATTTCTTACTTCTGATCAACTTTAATCACTTGAAACTCCTAAAATATTTTTTAAGCTGTTAAATATGCACACCATACTTCATGAAAGTCCTACAATTAACATGCAACATTTTTAAAAAGTCTTTAAATAAAGTTTCTATCCTCAATTACATTTTAACCCTAGTGAAATGTAAGACACCACCTTTGCTCACCGTATGTGTCAGGTACTCACAGCTACAGGTTTAGAAGAGTATTTATTGTTTATAAGCTGAAATGTGACCAACTTGTCTTTTTGTTAGTTAGTTAAATACTAAATTCACAGTCATTTGACTTGCAAAATTCTGCATATGATGATTTGAATACAGCTTTGAAGGAACTTTTACATGGTGTATAGAACAACTGTTTCTAGAAATTTCCACAGCATATTACTGTACCCATTTAAGAAAAAAATGCATACTGAAGAATGGGATTGCATGAAGCACAAAAGATCAAATTATATTGCAAAAATTATACTCATATTCCCTGAAGGTTATAAGCATCAGGTTACACATTAGAGGGCAATGTGAAGGCACTGCAGCAAGCACACTCTTTTCAAAGAGATGAGGATTACTTCTGCTGTAAAGTATCGGCATTTTAGGAGTAATAAAATAATGTGATTAAAAATGTTCACAGTTTACTTTGTCCCCAAGTCCTCTACCTCCCCCAGACTACCTAACATAAAAATAAAATCCCACTGCAACTGTATGAATAGATTATTGGTAGACAATAGAATATTAATATAATTAGAATAATCTGAATATAATCAGAATAATCTGAATAGATTACCAGTATTTCTTAACAGATTTACCAGTCACAGGTGGTGTACTGGTCACAGGTGGTGTACCCCAGGGCTCAGTATTGGGGCCTGTTCTGTTTAATATCTTTATTAATGATCTGGATGATGGCATTGAGTGCAACCTCAGTAAATTTGCAGATGACACCAAGCTGGGGGAGGGAATTTTGATCTCCTTGAGGGTAGGGAGGCTCTCCAGCTGGATCTGGACAGGCAGGACCAATTGATTGAGGACACCTGTATGAGCTTCAACAAGAATTGCGAGGTCCTGCACTTGGACCACAACAGCCCCATGCTTGGGGAAGAGTGGCTACAGGCTTGGGGAAGAGGGATGGAAAGCTGCCTGGTGGAAAAGGAACTGGGGGTGCTGGTTGACAGCCAGCTGAACATGAGCCAGCAGTGTGCCCAGGTGGCCAAGGAGGCCAGTAGCATCCTGGCTTGTACCTGAAACAGTGTGGCCAGCAGGACTGGGGAAGTGATTGTCCCCCTGCACTCAGCACTGGTGGGGCTGCACCTCAAATCCTGTGTTCAGTTTTGGCCCCCTCACTGCAAGAGGGACGCAGAGGTGCTGGAGGGTGTCCAGCGAAGGACAATGAGGCTAGTGGAGGATCTGGAGCACAAGTTTTATGAGGAGCAGCTGAGCTGAGGGAACTGGGGGTGGGGCAGGAGGGGGGAGCGGTTTAGCCTGGAGAAAAGGAAGCTCAGGGGAGATCTTACTGCTCTCTACAACTACCTGAAAGGAGATTGTACCAAGGTGAGGGTCGGTCTCTTCTCCCAGATAACTGGCGACAGGACAAGAGGAAATAACCTCAAGTTGTGCCAGGGGAGGCTGAGATTGGATGTTAGGAAAAATTTCTTCACTGAAAGGGTGGTCAAGCATTGGAACAGGCTGCCCAGGTAGGTGGTGGAATCACCATCCCTGGAGATGTTTAAAAAACATGTAGACGCAGTGCTTAGGGACATGGTTTAGTGATGGACTTGGCAGTCCTGGGTTAACACTTGGACTTGATGATCTCAAAGGTCTTTTCCAACCTAAATAATTCTATGATTCTATGATTAGTCTACTCAAAAACCTGTTCAACTGCATGAAAATACTTTACTTGTTAGACCTGCAATTTTTAATGAAGTAAATGCTTAGTGTTATTGGAAAGCTTTTTAAGTTTAACTTCTTCCTCAGTATAATTATTTTCTAATAAGAAAATGTTTCACTGAAATCAAATTCCATATAACCTACACTACAGGAGCAGTATAACCCAAATCTGTGGAATTTACCATACATGATCAGGATACATTGTTCACAGATGATTACTTTGTAAAACACTTACAATGAAGTTCCATAATCTTAAATGGACTGTGTCTTATAAACAAACAATTAAAGATTTATTTAACATACTAAATTCCCAGCCCCAGTGTTTCACCAACAGCTAATGCATCCTACTATGTACTCAGCTGATTTTTTTCTGTGGAAAAGATAAGAGCCTCTCTCCTGGGCTAAATCTGGGCAAAAGGTGGAGAGAGGGGAAAAGCTATACTTTTCTTCATTGTTCACATTTAAATGCTACTATAAATGTCAGGAAATGGAAGAATATGTGCCTTCGTTGATAATAACATCTTACAAAAACACCTTCCCACAGGAACAATCTACAAAGCCTTATGAATTAAATAGGCAGGAGAAGCACAAATCAAAATCTTGCATCTTATTTAACTGTAACGTTAAAACTTCCAATTTCTTAAACAAGTTTGTAAGCATGTTACAAAATAAATAGGTCACCATTTGGAGGTCATTACTATATTGGAAAGCATAGACAAAAGTTGACCAAAAAAAGAGGAATGAAATTGGATGAAAACATGTATGAAACGGTAAAGGTTATGAACTTCTACTTCTGAATCAGCTTTTAGGAAGAATTTCTGAAATACTTAATCAGAAAAAATTAATACAAAAACCTGTTTCTATAATTACATGGCTTTTAAGGCAGTTTTCTAGCACATATTATAGAAGTTTCATAATGCATTTGTGTTCAATCTTCAATTACAGAAGATGAGACTGTGCTCAAGAAGAAACCAAATGAGTATCTTCCACCTATAACCACAAATAATCCCAAAACTCAGATATCTTGTAAAATTACAGTTGCATCTCCTGATTGTGTCTAAAAATTGTAGTCTAAAATTGAACACTATCTATTATAATAGTTTGAGCTCGAGATTAATGAGATCTGAAACATTGTTTCAAAAGAAATAAAGGAACTCTAAAGGGAAGAGACAGCTAAAACTGTTTCACTTCCAGCAATGCAAACATTTGCCTGCATCTTGTCAAACACAATAAATTCTTTCCCACCTTTCAGAGAGATCTGTGAGATATCAGTGAGATATCAGTTCTCTATCCAAGCAAGAAGCAGAAAGGCTCAACTTCTTATACCGCTATTGAAATGTCTCTGAATTATACATCCCAGACGAGTGGATTTGCTTTATAAAATCAAGCCTGCTCTTCCCCCATTCCCTTCCATGCAAGGACAGATTTAACTGTCAGGCAGACATCCTCACCGAGGCAGAGGCACAGTGAAGCCAGAGGAAACTGACACACAAACATGTTTTTTCAGCTACAGCAGTGCTGAAAAATATTTAGTGAGCCAGGCTGATTTGCAGCTTATGTTTTGGGAGAAAGAATCAAAATCTGACTAGTTTGAAAGCACGATGTATAATGCACTATTAAAGGTAAAAATTACAGCTATTACTTGCAATATTTTTATGCAAGCTTTCTCCTTAGCAGATTAGTAGAAACAGTCTATATCTATAGCAACCAGGAGAGAGGATGGAGGGATATATCCAGTCCAAACCATTTCTCCTTAAAACCTTGCATCACTACCTTCAATGTAGCAAGCATTTAATAGCTCATTTTGATTGCCACTTGACTGAAGCTCCATTAAAAACATGGTCAGATGATATTAATTCCTTAATAAACAGAGGGTACATGAGGAATACTGCACTGATACTTCTGTGGGAGGCTTCCTTTGTTTCTTAAGGTCATTTTATTTTTTGTCTTAGAAAAGGATTTCTTGGGGACAGCTAGTTTAGCTTTTACTCTCTGATGTCCAGAACTGGTCTAGGTAGGTATTACACTGGGCGGGGGGGGGGGGGGGCGGGAAATACAAAATTCTCCAAGTTATGACCTTCTTGACTTAAAGTGAGTTTCAGAAAGATACTGTAACTGAAATGAGAATGACTGTATTAGTACATACTGTTGGGGGTACTTCTGGTGAGCACAGTCATGACTGTCTCCGTGCAAGGAAAGGACTGCCAGGGACAGCGGCACAGGTGAATGGCATTGATCTTAAACACAGAGTTTGTTTTCAGGATCCCTTCATGTTAGCGGGGGTCATTTCAGCAGGTGGGGATGTTTACTGCAGATGATATCTTCTAAAAGAGGAAGGTGTTGGTTGGAGAATGTCTCAAGAGAAAGGCTGCTTAATGGTCTTCGCTGGGCAGCACTGGGTATTTTTCTGCAGGTCTAGAACAGCTTTAACCCTGCAGGAGCCAGTGCTGCCTGCCACCTCCAGCAGAAAGAGTTAGGGGTGGGCACCAGCTGCGCCCAGGGGCTCGTAGCCTGGGAATTTCCTGTGTTTTTCAAATATGAGGACAGCTTAGTGGGCTAAATCCATGCAGCTGGGAGGAGGGTTGCATACGCGGGGGCTGGATGTATTTTGGGTGACTCGCCGCTGGTGTACCTCGGCTTTAGGGGGCTCGTGATTGTCTCGGTGGAAGTTTTCAGCAGGTGGGGACAGCCGGTGAGATCGGCTCCTCAGAGGCGTCCCCACAGACCCCCAGGGGAGACGCCGCTGAGGCCCTGGGCCGGCCTCGGGCTCACCGGGGATCGGAGGGACCGGCGGGACGCGGGAGGTGCGAGGGGCCGGGGACAGGGACCCTCAGCGGGCAGCCGCCCCATAAGAAGCCGGATGACGGAGCCCCTCAGCGGGGTTTTGAGGGATCAGAGAAGGTGGCCCCTCAGCGGGAGCTGATCGCGAAGGACCGGAGAAGGGAGCCGCTCCGCGGGAACCGGCCGTGAGGGACCGGAGGACGGGCCCCTCGCCGGTAGCCGTGCAGGCACGGCCGCCGGGGGCCTGTCGAGCTGCCTCTGAGGAGGCTCTCGGGCAGCAGCGGAGGGAGCGAGGGGACGGCGCGGCCCCTCTCCCCCTCCCCTCAGCCCCCCGCCCATCGCCCCACTCACCGATCCGCGCCTCGGCGGTGGCTCCGGCGGAGGGCGATTGGGTGCGCGGGGAGGCGGCGAGGACCTGCAGCAGCGGCGGCAGCAGCAACGGGAGGACGGAGCTGAGCGCCCCCATCATGCCTGGCCCATCGCAGGCGGCTGTCCCGCTCCCCTGCCCGCCGCCGCCAGCCCTCACTCCATACCGCCCGCCCGCCCCTGGCTCCCCGCAGCCGCTCCCCGGCTCCGGCGAGCGGCAGCCGCAGCAGATTCAACACCCAGGACAGCGACCAGCGCCGCCTGCCCGCCCCCGAGCCGGCCCCGCCCCGCCCCGGCCCGGCCCGGCCCGCCCGCCCGGCAGCCGCAGGGGGGCAGCCCGCGCCCGCTCCGCGCTTCCCGCGCCGCGCTTCCCGCCCCGCCTGCCCGGCCCTCCATGGCGGGGTGGCGGCCCCCCGCTCCCGCAAGGTGAGGGCTGGGGATGTCCCTCGGCCTCGCCGCCGCCGGCCCTGACGAGGCTCCGCCTCAGGCGGGCAGCGAGCCTGCGGGCACGGCCCGACCCCTTTTGCCGCCGGGCGAGGGGCAGGGGGGACCCTGCCGGCCAGAGAGCCTGTTCGCTGGAATCCCCCGTAAAGATGGCTGAGAATGGGAAGGGACTTAATAAACGTGCTTGTTCCACACACCTGTGTGTAAAACCAATTCAGCGCCTGTCAACGTTTTGCCCTGAAAAATGCGCTAGCTCGGTGGGTTGTCCCTGCGGCCTCCTCACTGGCAGTTTATTTCCCGCCAGTTTTTCTGCAGAAAATTACTTGCTGTCCTGAAGGATCTTACAAGCCCTCAGGTGAACACCTCACGTAGGTGTGGTGTTGGCCTGGGAAGCGTCCGCAAGGTGACATGTCTGCCCTCCACCTCCTGTCCCAGATCCACTGCCCGTAAGCGTGAGCCCTTGGCCTGGGCTGCCAGGTAGAGCGGGAGTCTCAGGCACCAACCCATGGACTCCGTCCGTGTTCACAGGTCTCATTTTCCCACAACTCGGTGTAAATCAGCCTTTAACTCGGCAGTCACAGTCACCAAGGTGAAACAGCGCAGCTGCTGTGCCTCCCAGCATGGGATGCGTTTTTAACTGGGACAGCCAGCTCCATGCCACAGCGAGTGATGGCTGGTACCTGCCCCTCTGTCACCCCAACATCTGCTTTACTCCTCTCTGAAGTTTCAGATTCTCCCAATCTTCTTCATACTTGAAAAAAAAAAAATATATAAAATATATATAGCTATAACTGTACTCCCTGACATGCTTCATCCCTGGCTTTAACCAGGTACAATCATGACAGGCTCACATTCAAGGTATTTAAAAGGAGTAAAAATTGCAATATGTGAAGAGGCTTTGCCGCGGGCCAGCAAACTAAATAACAAAAGTTCACAGAACAAACTAACCCTGGAAGCGCACAGCCATTCCTCGCTCACCTCAAAGGTGGCAGAGAATACAATTGCAACACGTCCAGACCAGGGTGGATGCAAAATGTCCAGCCACCATGTTGGGACCAGCTGGGACCTGCCATGGGGTGGTCAGACCAGCCTGGGGGCCCGGGTTGGAGCTTTGTCCCAGGCTCTGGGCAGAGGGGCTGCACAGGAGCTCGTGCGGGGCACACCAAGCACTTATGGCCCCTGGTGCCCCGACAGACGGTTGCAGACTCCTCTTACTCTCTCATTTTTGCTCTGTGGGAAAAGTGTCAGCCTCTGCACTGGGGAAAAGGAGTCCTAGTTTCTAGAACTGGTGCAAAGTCACTTCCTTTCCTTTGTTTAAGGTTGGTGACTCAGATACCAAAAAAAAAAAAAGGGCAATATTTGATTCAGAAAACAGAATTTTTAAAAAAAATATAGGTACTGGGAAGTGTTCGTTGGCCCAGGGTTTGCAAAAGGGTAGGATGGTCTTTTCAAGCATTTTTGTACTTGAGTTCTGTTACATGTTTTTTTACATCTTGCAGGGGAGTGATTTCACTAACCCAAAAGGTCCCTTTAACTCAGGTAAATCAATTTGACAACTCTGAAAGAAATCTAAGCACTGAAAGCGGGAAAAGAAAAAAAGGAGGGAAAAGCATTCTATGGAAAGGACAAGATGAGAAATGAAAGTGCTGAAACAAATTAGTATATTCTCATGGGTTGTGCAAACCATCTGGTTTTAAGAGCTAGTAGTAGGAACAAGGAAAAAGGTCATCTGAATTAGCAGAGAACTGCAAAACAACTGAAGGTAAGAAAGGAGCAAATGGCAGGCACAGCAAGAGAACAAGTTGTTCGTCAAAACACAAAATAGCACTGATATTACTGGAAGTCATTGCAGCTTTGCAACGAGTGATTTGCATAGCTCCTGTGAATTTATGATCAAATACTATGTAGATTTTAAAAGGAAATTAAAATTCTCATAGCCACTCCATGCAGAGGATTAGCAAAATAATGACATTTGTTCAAATGTGTGTGAAAAATCAAGAAAGGCATTCACAGAAGACAGGAAGAGAACCTTGACTACACAAGGTTAGTAAAGACAGGAGTACAGTGTCAAGGAAAGAGTAAAGAGTCAATTGGTAGGTGAATTGGGCATTTGGAAAGGACTCAAGCAGCAATCCTCAGGACTGGAAAGTATAAAGCATTCCCTACCTGGTCATATTTTAGTTTTATATTAGGCTGCACCTAGCAAAAATAAACAGATATGTCTTAAAGCTCCAGGAACAGACAGATTGAAGTCAGTGGTATTGCATATAATGAATTTTGTTAATGACGTGTAAAAACTGCAAGACTTGAGTCTGTGTGTAAATTAGATGAATAACAGTATCACAGTGTAAATAACATGTTCTGACACATGCAGGTTACTTGCTGGTTCACAGTCATTTTCTCAAGACATTTCTCAGTGCCAAGGTTTTTAATAGTTTTTGCAATAAATTAAGCATCCATCTTTAGGTCTACCAGCCTTGTGAGGTTGTTTTGATTGTGGGTTTTATTATAAAGTTTTCAATAGGTTTCTGAACTGCGGGAGAAAAAATCCTAAAGGGTATAAGTAATTTGTGAAAATTACTAGAAAGATCAGAAAAAATTACTCCATTTTTGAAGTCAGGGATGTTGTGAGGCTCAAACAAAACTGTAGGATTTGATAGTTTCGAAAAAGGAATAGAAGAGGGTATCAGTTGTTTCTGTAAGGGCATATTTAAATCTTTTTGGTAAGGGAATCTAAACTAGTAACAATACGGAATGGTGGCTGAGAGGGTAGAGTATCAGGTCTCCATTGTCAATGTGTCTGGTGGTGAATGTGAGGCTATATGAAAGAATGACACTGGAAAATGCAGATCCGAACATTTCAGCACAGTGAATAACATACCCAAGTTTAGTATGTCATAGAATCGTAGGATCATAGAATGGTTTGGGTTGGAAGGGACCTTAAAGACCAACTACTCCAACCCCCTGTCATGGCCACAGCTTCTCTGGGCAAGCTGTGCCAGTGCCTTACTCACAGTAAATTTCTTCTTAATATCTTATTTTCTATCTTAATATCTAATCTAAATCTACCCTCTTCTAGTTTAAACCATTATTCCTTGTCCTGTCACTACATGCCCTTGTAAAAAGTAATTAATTGTCCTTAATTGCTGAAGTTGAGTCTTTTTATGATAGCCTTATAGGTGTGAAAAACATGCTAGGCAAAGTGAAAGAAGAGCTGGATAATCTATGATTTTTTATCTATGAAAGATTTGCATCCTTATCCATGGTAACGACAGCTGAAAGGAGTTTTTCAAGGAAATGCTTTTCTGTTTGAAAATGCTGTGTTCTCTAAGGTTTTTCATGAGAAACATACATGTTTTATCCAAAATCCATTAGCAAGGACCAGAAAAAGATCCAGAAAGAGCCAGATATTATTCCAGAAAGGCTGATTGCCCAGTAGCCATGACACATGCATGGCCTGAGATTTTAAATGTTCAAATTTTTCTCTGATTGATTCAAAGACAAGATCTGGCCATTGGACAATAAAGTCAGCCTCTCTCTCTCTCTCTCTCTCTCTCTCTGTTTCACTGGGTCATTCAAGATTATAGTAAAAGCAAACAGCCCTGCTAGAAAAGACATTGGTAGGCAGAAGTACTTCACCATGGAAGAAGCAAGAAGATGAGTATAGGATTTATTTTGTTGATTTAATACTGCTTAGAATGAAATAATAAGAGTAATGAATTAATAAGCTGGGAATTGAGTTAATGATAGAATTTTCGGAGATGCCAGAAGAAAAGGTGCCTAAATTACATGAACCAAAAATTGGGTGGGGATGAAAAAGAAGATAAACACAGGATTCAGTTAAAGTAGAACATTGCCAGAGAATAATTTAGGCATGGAAATACACAAAGAGAAAATACTCTTAATAGTTATATACTTATAAGTAAATAAGTGATATGATTAAAATGTTTATAACAAGATTAAAATACGACATGATAGTTAAAAGCTAAATATTAAGGTCTATAAAACACAAAGGTAGCATCTGAGTTTTACTGTGTACTTTGCTACTGAGGTCATGTGTATAAGCCTTTGCAGATCTGTTTTTTAATTACAAATGGGAATTATATATACAAGCATAGGTACACCTGCGTGACTGTAGAAATTATGTATGTATACTTTATTTGTACAGGATAGAACTGCATGTTTCATCTAAGGATCACAGACCTATTTGTCGTTTTAGCCAAGTATAAAGAAGAGCCTGAACAAAAGGTCAGTTCCAGCTATGCTAAATGCAGTCTACCTGCATAGGCAAATACACCATGAAGAAAAACAAACAAAAAGAGCATTAAAATTACCTTCTTCATTTTCTTTCTTCATCTCATCCCCCCCCTTCTCCAAATCATGGCTTCTGAGCATGTTAATTGCAGTTCATTTGTCCTGTTAATGGGTCCAAAATCCACAGGGAACAATATCTATCAGGCAGTTTATCTAAGATTCAGTAACCCAGATATCTTGGCAGAGCTTTAAGATGTATGGGGTTGGGGGGGGGGTAGGGGCGAAAGAGGAGAGAAAGAGATAGAGAGTTTTGTGCTATATCTGTGCCCAGACAAGACAGAAATTAGACTGTTTTATTATTTACATTTTCTGGCTCTAGAGGACATCATCGGTAAAATATTCAAAGCCTGTAGTTGTATATACAGACAGAAAATGAGTCTCTTGGAGGCTCAGCACTGCACATGTAACCTCCACCACGCTTTTCTGAGGGCAGAAAGAGCTGGCTGAGCAGCAGTAATCCTCCTGCACCCTGCTTGTGACCTGAGGACTTCTTTCTGTGAAAAATAAGGCCAGAAAAACCATCTCTAGAGCCACATCTTGGAGTCCCATGGTCACAAGAGGAACAGTACCAGTTACCACTTTGTATATTGCTGCTGTGAGCAGTCATAAACTCTGTTTCAGGAGGCTGATGAGCACTGGACCCTCTTCAGGATGATCTGGCAAAGACACTCTTCAGTGACTGCAGAACTGTTCACACATGCATATTTTGGAATATTTTGATTCTATTTATTCACTATTGTTGATGGAAAGTTTAAAGTGACAACATTTCTTTTTAAATTACAGGGCCAGGGTTATTTCAGCTGTATTGCAGAGGCTGTAATAGGTCTGGGATGAAAAATGATCAAAACAGTTAACAGAAATTTTACACTGCACTTACAACTAGTTTCTTTTACTTATGTATTTTGAAAAAAGTACATGCATAGTTAGGTAGCTCTGTATATTCAACCCTTTCATTAAGAGAAAACACGTGACTTATTCCATGCACACATTTTTTAAAATACAGAATTAAAGTAGTTAATATTTTAAAGCAGTTAAGAATGAAGGACTTTATCCTGCCATAGTGATAAGCAATATGTCTAGAAAGCCATCCAGTGCCTGCGACACCAAGAGTGTTTAGAGGATGTGAAGCTATAGAAAAGCCAGGATTACGGAGAGCTAAGTCATATAACTCTCTCCATAGCAGTACAAATACTCACTTAAATTTTGGTTTGGTGGTTGTAGCCTACATTCAGGGACTAGACTTATTAAAGGAATAGAAAGTTCCTAATGGGAGAAGTATTTAACTGGTGTAAAAAAGTGTAGCTCCAGGTCATATCAGCAGTGGTTGTGGTCTTTCTCAATTATTGCACATTTCATAGTATAACTAGAAGTACTTGAAAGCATTCTAGCATTCAATAAAGAAATTACTGATTTTCAGTATTAGTTACTTCATATCTACAAAACTAGCAGAGCCTTTGATATTTTAAAACTATTTCACGCTGAATTCAGTTTAGCATGAAAATAAACATTTGCAGGGTCTAGAAGATGTCACATTACTTGATGGAGACTGTGGTAGGATTAATTTTATGTTTGTGTTGTATCTAGGAATAATGTTTTAATGTACAGTTGATTTCAGCAATTTTACAGCTTTTCTTCTTGTTTCCAAAGTCTATTAGAAAATGTCTTTACTCTGGATCATGCTGAAAGTTTTACTCTGGATATTTCTGCATCACTGAGGAACAGGAGTTCAACACGGAGCCAGAAGAAAAAATCCTTGAGAACTGTGCAACTGCATGACTGATAGAGTTTAAAAAAGGGAAATAAAAGTAGGTTGATTTTAGTTATGTCTCGTAAGCTGTGAGCTGGTCTTTTATTCCCTATGCTGTAACTGAATGATAATGGTTTTTACGTGTTGCTGGAAAAAAGCAGTTGGAAAGGAGCCTAAAATGGAGTGTTCAGGGCCTAAGAGATGAAATGCAGCCAGAGAAAACTACCTGTGAGAATAGCAGATGTGACTTAGATTAACTGAAAACTATACATGTGACTTACCTTAACTGAAGACCTAAACATCCGCGTATACAAGTGCTTAGGGCAGCATGTTTTGAGTTGAATTCCAAGGCTGTAGAAACCCTTGGTGCCAGACCAGCCACTTCAGTGTGCATGGTAGCTGGGGCTTGTGGGGGAAATTTCCATATCCCTTCTGCTGGTTTGCTAGGGATGTTGGAGAGATCAGCTTCTGTAAATGTAGGCATATGCAGGTCTGGTTTGAACCCAAATCAGTTTGAGATTCATTTAAAATTCTAACCAACTTGTTCAAATACCACTTACGGTGATACCTACATTAAACAGGGTGCTGATGTTTGATTTAAAATTGGTTGAAGAGAAAGAAAAGGTGGCGTGAAGCAACTTGCAAGCAACAATGTATGGATGTTCAGAACCTGTGCAGAACAGATCTTCAGTGTCTCAAGATGGGGATACAATAACTGATGAATCCCAATTCTGAGGCCACTTCTGACATCTTTATATCTAGCGTCAGGCTGTGAAGAGGAATTTGGGCTTCACTGGGAGACGGATGGCCTCTTTGAGAACAAGCACAGGTCACTGACCTGCACTGGAGTTGGCCCCTTTTAACTGAGAAAGTCTCGATTTCTTGCTAATGCCTGCCAGCATCTTAGATCAACAGAGACTAAACCGTGACTTGCCTATGTTGAAGTCACTGGAGACAGATTTCAAAATCAAAACCACCTGAATTTCTACTGATTTTCATGAGTGTTTAGAGATATCAGCACAGCTGAAAAACTTACCTTCTGAGCATAGCAAGATGGTATATCCAGATTAAACAATTAGACATTACTAAATGATTTCAGCAAATGGGTTCTTGGTCTTCAAAAACCAGGTTGAAACACCTAGGTGTGCAATGAATAATTATATTTGGTTGCCATTGATAAAAATTGTTTTGAAATGCCAATAGGGAACCAAATTTTTAAATTAATTAGGTGCTTTTTTTCAATAGGAGGGAGCTCAGAAACAGGTACAACATTCTATTTTTATCCATCTTTGCTAATCTGTAAGATTTGATACTTGCTGAATGGATTTTGCAACTAATAACTAATTCCCTGAGATATCCATTCCTCTTGTGCTAAATTAAAGGATGAATGAGATTACCACATTTTGTCATTCTGAAATAATAGGCCTGTAGTTGATTAAAGCTGCTGGGGAGCTCTGGTTACATGTCCCTCACTTTCTGTGTCTGACCTGGGAACCTGAAGTCTAATTCAAGTACTAAGCACCCACAACTGCAGCTGGAGATGGGTGCTTTGAGGTGACAAGTGTTATACAATGTGACATCTCACACCGAGTTCCCAAAATTCAGAGAATTTTTTTAACTTGGTCTCACTGTACATTTGTAAAATGGTGATAAGTAAATCTACAGGGAGTTGGAAAGATACATGACTCACTGTGAAATTCTGGGACTGCAGAATAGTACCATAGTAACGCCATGGTGGAAGTTAACAGGTTTGTCCTCAGAGCTGGGTATGAATAGCACGCAGCAGATTAAGTGTAGAGCTGTATATTGAACAAGTGGAGAAAAAGCACTGAGTATTTGCTGTCATCAACAGCAAGGGTTTTGAATCATCCAGAGAGCAGATACAGACAGCACTGAGTAGGGAACAGTTTGTGTGGAATAAGTAACTTTTCTTAATGTAATTAAAGATATCATGTCACTCGACACATAATCAAAGGGGAGGTTTAAAACTGCTTCTTTAACACATCTTCATTTTGATACCCCCTGACTTTTGAGTGCCTTAATTTTCAGCTCTAGCGGTGTTCTTACACCATGGTTTCATGTGCTACATATGAGGGAGGGTCTGGTTTCACAAAGCCCCAAAGTGCAGACTCTTGCATTTTCCAGCTGCTGTGGTGGTGAGAGGAAGTGCAGGACAGCAAACAGTCAAGAAGCTGCTTGTGCTCCTCTCCATTTTTTCTCCAGCATCTCTTTTCCTTTGGCTACTGAAGACATAATATGCTTTTGGGTTAAGCTCATCCTCTTTGTATGTTCTGCCCAGGAAACACTGCTGTTCTGCTTACTGCAATAGACAAAAGCAAACCTGGTGGTGACCTCAAGGCTAGAATATTTGCTATAGCTGGTTTATGACTATAACTTGGAGTATCATTGAGAAATATACTGGGATGAAAACTAGAATTGAACAATATGTTTGATAGCAATGCAGAATGGACCAACAGCCACTGAGCTCAGATCATTTTCACTTCAGTTTTACAGCTTAATGCTTATTGACATGGGTTAATTTGAATAGGAAAAAAAAAATTAAGTACATAATTTCTAGTGTGAAAAATTATAAAATCTTCCTCAAGGCATTCTGATATCTCAGCATACAAGGCTGCTTGGACCACTGCCTATGATGTGTTTCTTTTAAAGGAAGGTCACTGAGGGCATGCTGTGACCGTAAAACAAAAAACAACAACAAAAAAAAAAAAGTAGGGAAAGTTCATGGTAATGACAGCTGGGGAAAGGAACATTGCTTGGACTACATTGAAATTACATTATGTGTCTTTGTAAGTACAAGATTATGCTAAGAATAGTCCTAGGTTCTGGTGAAAGTATTAGAAATTGAGTAATAGAAGAGACAGGATGCTCTTTTTCTGTTCTGAATCACTACTTTAAAAAACCTTGCCTTTGCTCCCTGTTGTAGTTCACAGTGTTCCAACAGAGCATCAAAGACCGAACAAAAACAGTTACTTGACTTCTCAAGGGAATATTCCTCCTAGGCTGAACGTGTTCCATGAGCTTTTCTGCTTTGTATAATAGAGCTTCTACTGTATATGACTAAGTGGGTTGAGTCATACAGATATTTATTTTTTTTATGCAATAGCTTTAATAAACGTGAATGCGCTGCTCTTGGTAAAGCCAAGAAGTGACTACCAACTTTGAAAAAGCAGGCCACTATTGCCAAAATCTTACTATTTAAAAAATTGTATCTCCTTATGCCATCCTAATCTACAGCTAACCTCTTTAGCATGAGAACATCAAGAAGAGGTTGGCAGCCCCTCGCCCGTAAAAAATAAAGCAAAGGGAACAGGTGAAAGCAAAGATACCGTGCTGGGGTCCCACCCGCTGACTGAAGGGATGTGGGTGGCTGCGCAATAGCCGTCACAAAGAAGTGGCTTAGCAAGGGCTGGGGAGGCAAGTCAGACTGGGATTGTCAGGGTGAGTGAGTTCCCACACAGCCCTCCTGTGTGCTTCACTGGGGAACTATCTAGCGCCTGGACCTGGCCTAAGCCCCACTGTGATCAAAAGAAATCCACGGACAGGTGTGGAAGTTCCACCTTCTGAAGGGGAATTTCTCCAGGTGATTCATAAGATAGATGAACAGGGTTCCTACTATGAGGTTTATGATGGATATTTAGTCTTCTATCATTAATTCTCCTACATTACCAATGAAAAAAGGAATATCACAGTGAAAAAGTGGCAAAGGTACAAAATTCTACTCGCAAAAATTACATTAAACACAGAAAGAATACTAAGGCAAAAATAAACTTGTAACTGGCATTTTCTTTCATTAGCAGTTGAATGAAATTAGAGGTAAAAGAGCTGTCCTAAACTGGAACTGCAACAGGAAGGTTGAGAGCTAAAGGGACAAAGATGGTCTTCACAACAGATTAATGAAAAAAGAATTCTCCTCTTCCCCCTCCCTATAATTTCACAAAAATAAAACTGTTTCCATATATAATTTTTTCCACAAAGTCAATGTAATTCCAGAGCCAAAAGCATCACACCTGTTCAGATGTGCTAACTGCACAGGAGAGTCTTTCACCAGATAGCACAGAGTGCTTTCTAATATTAGATCACATTGAAACAAGTCTGCTTTTAAGCATTCAATCAATGGATCATGATACACGGATAAATTAAAAACTGCAAGCTAGATTCCCTGATCTATATATGCTGCTCAGGCAGTTTAAGGCTCTATGATCTTAATTGGGAAGATAAGAATTCCCCAGAGGCTGGCTGACCTGTGATGGATGGCCCAGGACCCAAATACTGCTGTCGATTCCAATGTAGATCAAATCAGGGAATCAGGAAGCTGTAATCAGATCCCTTGATAAGTTCTCTCATTTTCTTGCATCAAACAATTCTTAATTTAATTGCAGATGGACTAGTTTTACATTTCTTCTTTTTCAGTCCTAATTTTTAGAATTCTGACAATAGCAGACACCTCAAAATGTAAAATAATCTGACAAATACTGCAAGTTAGTAACCCCACCTTTAATTTTTTTAATTTAAAAATCAGATTCTTGTGTCATAGATGTAATGTAAGTCTCCATGCAGTATAAGTCTCACATTTTTGCTACTGTCCTTGAGCTTGACTATATAGGCTATTGTGGAATCAAACTGCACATTCCCCTAGCAGCTCCTGTATGGGCAAATTCACCTGCTAAGCCTGGTGTCTGGCTGAGGCATTTGATAAAAACAGCTTTCACTGTAAAACAGGTATTTTACACATAGTGGGTGGACAGCCAGATGAAAACAGCCATCCTGCAGATCAAGAGCAGCGGTCCATGAGAAGGAATCTGGGCACAGAGGATGAGAGAAAGGTAACTATTTTTGTCATGAAGGATGGTCACTTTTAGTAAAAGAACACTTAAAGGACAAGCCTTAAAATTCTTTGTGCGGAACTGAAAAAACACTGAGAGTAAAATCTTTTTCTTTGTATTAAGTAGTGTCCAGTCTTAGAGAACAGTGTAAGAAAGGACACAGCTTTTGCCATTCTGATCAGTAAAATGAGCTCCCTCAGTGAAAGGAGCTTTTCCTTCAGTGGAGCAGTGGGAGACGTTCAGTCACACCGTCACTCAATAGCCTAGAGCAGGAACTAGATTCACTCTTTTTTGTTTGGTTTGGGTTGAGGTTTTTTAAGGATTCTCTTGGATTGGTCTGTTTGGGTTTGTAGCCTCTTATAGATGCTGTATTTTTCCATTAGATGATATTCTGAGAAAATAAGGTTTCAAATATTTGCCTTTTTTTAATAATCACGGCAAGATCTCAGAAAGGTCAGTGCATGAAGCCTACATTTCTTGCTATTAAGCTGGTACTCAGGTACAATTGGAGGCAGTTGTTAAGTCAGGATTGTTACATTAAGAAACAAAAGAAAAAAAAATGTCAAATGGATATTCTTTATTACCATGAAAGTTTAGCACAAACAGTTTAATAATTATCCTTAAAAGGCAGGAAGCATGTGTCATTACACATTGCAAAGAACCCAAGAGGAGGCTGGGCTGGCTCTAGCCTCTATTTTTTGATGCAGGCAAATGGCTGTACAGGATCCACATACCTTTCCAGCAAGAACTGCTAAATGGTACCTATTTAAAATGTAAGTTTTTACAGCAAAGCATCCATTACTGCAGCATACAAAAAAATTATTAACCCAAGGCAAAGATTATTATTGGAATAGTTAGATAAGGAGCTAATTGAACAGAAGAGGGAAACAGATTAGGCTGAAAAGGAATTACTAGTGATGTTCTGGAATGGCACCTTATTTAATATTTTCATTAATGACAGTACAAAAACAAGCATGAACTAATAAATTTGAAAGTATATTTGAAACTGGGACAAAGTTGACAGCAGTATCAAGCAAAGGTGTAGAATTTTACATAGGAAGAATTTAGTAATGTGAAGAAACGTGAAAGAAGTAAGTGTGAAGTCATGTTTTTGAGGAGAAAGTTATTTTGCTGAAAACAAGATGGTCCTCTGGTTAAAAAAAAACCCACACAGGAGAAAAAAGTTGGTAAGAGTCTCTACTTCCTAGAGTCATAAGCAATAAGGAAATAATAGTAACAGATCTCCTACCATGATACTGTTTTAAAAAAATGCTAACAGATATAACAATGTGAATTTCCATTTCTAAAGTTTCCTCAGTACTAACGTATATAATTTCTGCAGCTTTTATAGAACCATGATGTGGAACTGGACAGAGATAAATGACCCACTGTTATTAGAGAAGACTAAGGACACATCTATGCTGAGCAACCTAACCCAGTGAAAAAAATGCCAACGATTGCTGAGTAAATTAAAGCTAAAATTACATAGCATTTTGAAGCCAGGGTCATGCTCAGACAAGCAGCAGTACGGCTACACAGAGCCCAGGACTAGAGTCTTATCTGAAGTAGATTAGGCAAGATTTCTGCCCATCTGCAATGGCTTAATGAAACTGAAGAACTGCTGGCTGGCTGCAGAAAGTTTTGCAGCTGTTCCTGAAATCTGCCCTTGGTCAGCTAATTGTCAAGATGTAAGTGCTAAGCCACGTGCTTCTGTCCAAAATGGGCAGCTCCCACTCTAGGTACTCCTGATGCAGACACAGCAGGACACTGTACAACGGGCTTGGTTCACAAGACATCAAAGCAAATCAGCAAATAATACTACAGGGCAGATGGTGTGTCTCGTGATTTCGCATTGCAGTCATTATCATAAGTATTCTTCAATAAGCGTTTATCAAGTGGGGTGAAAGATTTTATGAAAATTGGTCTCGCCGATTTCCTTTTGTGAGTCAGAAGTCCCCAAAGCACTTGACAGCAGCAGTACGCATGAGTTTAAATGCAAGGTGAGTTGCAGCTATCATGGGAGTAAACAGCAGGTGCAAAGTGTGCTGCTTTTTCCTTGGCAGGTCTGAAAGTTTGTGTGCTTGAATCCATACCTGAAGACATTTATTTGCTACGGAAGAAACTTGAGAGCTTCTGGGTTTTCTTTAGCTTATAATTTGAAGCTGTGATAGATGGAAGACTGCTGGACTTTGTTTCCCAGCCAGACAACAAAGCAAATTAATATTGTCATCAAAAAGGGACCAAGACCCTACAAATAAAATTAAAACAGAAGATTACTGCAAATAATTCAAAGCTATGGCTTTCTTCAGTAATAATTATACTGAATATATATGCATGAAGGGGAGAGCTATAGACATGCCGCTTACAGGTACAACTGTGACTCAGAAATTTATTTACGAAGCAGTTGTACATTAAGTGACTGCCAGTGCAAGTTGCTCAAAAGCATATCTTATAATGGTGTTACCTTGCTCATATTTCAAGCAAATTTATTAATCAAAGCCAAGTTCAACTTCTTGAAAAAGCGAAACAGATCTCAAAGGGTCTGTTTTAAAATTTTGGGAAGTTCTCAGATATACAGTTAGGATACTGCAGTTGGCTGAGTTATTATTCCACTGAATATTCTGTAACAAAACCCGAAGACTAACCCCTCTCCCCAAATAGAACTTTAACAGCACTTTCAATTATTAAAATGAAACAAGTCTGTTTTACAGGTTTCCAAAAGATAACTCAGCTTACGAAACATACTATTTCATAGAATCATGGAATGGTTTGGGTTGGAAGGGACAGTAAAGATCACCTAGTTCCCACCCCCCTGCCACAGGCAGGGACACCTGCCCCAGCCCAGGTTGCCCCAAGCCCCGTCCAGCCTGGCCTTGAGCACTGCCAGGGATGGGGCATCCACAGCTTCCCTGGGCAGCCTGGGCCAGTGTCTCACCAACCTCACAGTTAAGAACTTACTCCTAATATCTAATCTAAATCTACCTTCTTTCAGTTTAAAACCATTCTCCTTTGTTCTATCACTACAGGCCCTACTAAATTTCTATTTCTTTATCTTCAAAACAGAATGAAAATGTTAGGATTTAGCATTTTGGCAACCTTAGTTTGCAATGAAAACAGCAAATAAAACCTGGGACTCATGATATTTTTGTGAAATTTGTTACAAAGACCCAAAAAGAAAGCACTGACAGACCTTGGCTCAAGGAACCCTAAGAAAATAATTATCTGTGTTGCAGAAAGCCAACATTTTTTCATCTGTCAAAGCAGTTCAGTAAAGCTGGACTAGAAATTGAGCTGAAATCTATATACCAGCTGCACAACTAACTCAAAATGATTTCAACATGCTTGAGAACCACTTGAGTACCAGCCACCAGGAGGACAAAGGTTTATCTTTAAATTTTCTTACCCTTCCTAGCAACACCACCTCTGAGTTCTTCTGAAGAAATCTGCAGATTTCTGATGTTGGTATTACCTTAATTTCTTTCAGGCTCAGGGATATTACATCTGCAACAAGTATTCCATGAAAAGTGAAAACTGAAAAAGCAATATTATACACAGAGGGAAAACGTGGCAGTAAATTTGGATTCTTTTCTAATTAATAACATCAGCAAATACTGAAAGACTGAGAAGCAGGAAAAAGAAACTGTCATTTACATATTCATTAAGTAATTTGTATAACCAGAAGATTTAAAAGGTCATTACTGGAACACCTGCCTGTTAACAGATGTAGAAGAATGAAGGCCAAACAACACAATTTTTATAAAGATGTCGATAAACAGTTGGCAGACTTACAGAAACCTGCTGTGGCAGCATTAGTCTTTTTGGTCAGGCTGCTGTTGTGGGTAAGGTAAATCTGGAATTCACAAATCCATACACATACTGACTTCCCTGTTGCAAAGCCTGACAGTTGTATTTAAAGAATTTGATTGCTTTTAAATATAAACATTCAAGCTAAATAAGCTTTTATCCAGTGGGGAAGATTTATACACTAAGGTCAAGTATGTTTGCTGTAAAGCAGGATGAAGGTAGTGCATTGCGCTTAACAGAGCAGATAATGGGAAAAAATCTCACAATCTCTTACCACAGAAAGAAAACCAGCACAGTAGATGCCTGTTTAGATAGATAGGGGTACAGCACTGTGCAGAAATCTTCATCGAGAACAAAGAGTCTGAGCTAATTTCACTCATTTGTTAGTTTCCATTTCAGTGCCACTCAGTAACACTGCGGACCTCAATAAGCCATTTGCACAAGCACATAGTGAGAGTCACGTCACCTCATTGTAGACAACTGTTAGATGTCCAGGTCTTAGCTGGTCACCATATGCTACCTTTAGTCTGTGGCTGAATAATTTTCTGGGGATTCCTGTTAGATCTCCTAAAACAGACAAAAATATGTCATTATGAACGGTACAGGTTTTGGCTGGGATAGTTCATTTTCTCCATGGTAGCTAGCACGGGGCCGTGTTTTGGATTAGTGCTGGAAAACGTTGATAATTTGGGGATGCTTTAGCTAGCGCTGAGCAGTGCTTACACAGCGTCACGGCCCCCTCTGCTCCTCACCCCTCCCCACCAGTGAGGAGGCTACGGGGGGGGGCACAGCCAGGACAGCTGACCCCGACTGACCCAAGGGACATTCCATACCATTATATACCATAGGATGTCACACTTAGTATATAACCTAGGGGAAGGGGGGCGGTGGTGGAGGGCTGCTGCCTGGGGACGGGCTGGGCAGTGGTGAGCAATTGTTTTTTCTGGAGTTTTATTTTCCTCTCTGAAATTTTTTCCTCTTTTTCCTTATAATTTTTAAATATTTTTTTTTTCATTATTAAACTTTTTATCTCAACCGGCAAATTTACTTTTACCCTTACACTTTTTCCCTGCCCCATGAAGGGGTGGGGTTTGTGAGTTGAGCCTTATGGCCGCTTCTCAGGACGCCACTGAATGGGACACCCCTATCCCTTGGTGTATCAATCAACCACTGCTCCCAGGGTGGCATCATCCCACCACTTATTTCATCCCACCACTCAAACTTTTAATAAAAATATTAAATAGCATTGGCAACAGTATCTGCCCTGAGGAATGCCGCTAGTAACTGGCTTTCAATGCGACTGTGTAGCATCATTATTCTTCAAGCCTGATGGCCCAGTCAGTTTCCCACCCACCTTCTAAGCCCACCTCTCTCCAGTTGGGCTATAAGGACACTGTATAAGCCTGTCTCTTTGCCAAGGACAAGAAAGATGACATTCTCTGCTCTCTCTTCTTCCACAAAAGGGAGGGAAATCAGGTTGGTTAGGTAGTTTGCCCTGGGTAAAGTTGTGATAGCTATTCTCAATCTCCATGTTGTTCTTCACGTGTCTCAAAATGAAATAAATTTCCAAAGCGTATTCCTAAAGGTTATGCAGCCTTTCGAGGGACTGAGATCACATGCCACTTCAAAGTGTATCAGATACAACTATTATTTTATAAAAACGAAGATACTGATTTTACATACCCCCTGCCCCTAAGGTGTTTTTATACAGAATAACCCCTTCACATCCGTTTGAAAAAATCTTTACTATTACATTATTTCTATACACACTTTTATACATTTTATCTGCTTTAAATATATACAAATAAAAGAAAATAAACTTTAGCTATAAGTTTAAAATATAATCTTTCTTTTAAAACCGGTATGTCTTCCTGTAATTTTCATGACAAAAGCTTCCACATGGTCAAGGTTTCAAAAATTCATCCAAAATTTTCAAAGATGATTCATACAGGATTCTGAAATGGCATAAAACAACGCATAACAGGATTAGATATGCTAAATCAATCATTTACTATTTGATTCTCAGAGTACAGCTACCACATGATTTCTTTGATCCGTTATTCCATATTAGTTTAAATATTAAATATGCCTTTACAAATTAGTTTTGAAATAGCCATTTTTTTCTTTCAACTTTTCCATTTTTCTGCTAATCATCTCTAGCTAGAGCATAATCTACAGCAAGCCAGTTTAAATTACTATGTCAATTCAAGCACATTTTCTAATATTTCATCACCTATTTAAAGAAGCCACTTTTCTTCACAGCATTTTTACTCTTTTTTTCAAAAAAATAGTCAAATCCTTTACCAAGAATTCATACAAAGGTCAGTTTTCATTCTTTCACTTTCTTCAGTCTTCATAATTTGTCTCCTTACCTGTGGCAATTTTTTAACAAGCCCGAGCTTTCTAACTTATCCTTATTAAGCAGCTGCCTTCTTCAGCTGCAGGTATGCCCATCTCAGTCCCTTTGTGACTCTCTTTTGTCTCACATTACTCCCTAAACAATCTCCAGGGTCAGCCCTGAAATTTCCATTTGGCAGGCCCTTTTCATTCTCTTGCACTCCCTGACATAGTCACTCACCCAGCCTTCCTAGTTGCATTCTCATGCAACAACTTCTAACACTGCTCTAAAATATCCTCAGAAGACAAAAATGGACACTTTGGTCTTCTGTCAAAACATTATTTCACTGTTAACCACTATAAACTTTATCCTTCATGTAACTTCAGTAACAGATTCTGTCACCTGTATTTCTCAAGCATTTTTTTCCTCCATATTTTTATTATTATAGTCCTAGACTGATGGCCCCAAGGAAGCAGGGTTAGACAGCCATTAATGACGCTAAGTTTGGGCATTCATCATGAGTCACCCAGACCTGAAATACAAGAGGCAACGCTGCAATTTCACAGCAGTGCATTGAACATTAGGGCTCCCTGAATTCAGACTGCCATGGCTGCGTCACATGCTCCTCTTTATAGAGCTACATCCTTTAAGCCATGATGGAACCCAAAATAAGCTAGTATTATACTATAAAATTAGTCTAATTAGGTAAGCACTGTGGTTTTAGACACAATGCTACTTTTTATAAATTTTATTTTGTTACAATTTATGGCTAATAAACCAATAGATCTGCAATGCTGGACCAGGTACCTGCCACACACAACAAACCGTCATTCAGAACAACTGCATGCCTCCCCAAACAGGCAAATTGAAGTCAGTTTTACCAGGTACCTTTCTAGTGAATTTCTAGACAGGTGGCAGACAAGTCATACACAAAGTTAGATCACAAAACAATTCAAGAATCATTATTTACAGAGGCAATGAGAGTGTAATAAAGAGTTTGGGAAGCTAGATGATTATACTAATGAAATATCTTCCCGCACAGCTATCAGCTAAATCTGAATTCTAATACTCATGAATCAGAATACTAATCGAATACAAAATATTAAGTAAAAGGTATTATTCTATAGCACATTTGGTTTTATAGAGCATGCAACATTTTTCTCTAGCCTCCAAATCACTACATTGACAGCTTTATTCGCATTTTTTGTCTAGACATAAATATTTGCATTTTATAAACTAATGTGTGTGCCATTACACTTGAGGAAATTCTCTCTACATACAACATGTTGTCCAGAATTTTTAAGTGCACTGAACAGCATTTTAAAAATAATAGACCCACAGGGCCATCTTAAAGTGCTAACTCAGCTGAAGAGGGAAGACTAAATTACGATGAAAAGTTTTGCTTCTGAATTAGTGCAATAATTCCTTGTTTAAGGGCAGCACTTTAATTACTACACCAGACAGCATTTTTATTTTTTTCTTTCTTTGCTAATATGTAATAGTTTACTTCTAAGTCTAAATTTAAGATGCTGGCACAGAATGCCAAGCCTCTTGGGAAATTAAAGAATGCCACTATTTCCTGGTATACCTGGGTATTAAATAAATTAATCCATCACGGAGTTGTTATAAGATAATGCATTCAGAAGCAAAAAGTAATAATACTATTAAGTATGAGTTAAAAAAACAGTAATCTATTTTAGCAAGCATCAGTGCAGCACTGTATTATAAGGTTGTGCTCAAAGTAATGATCAAAGATCTAGCTTGCAGCATAGCATAACTAAAATTTCAGTGTTTGGCAAGTAGAATAGGATGATAAAATAGTCCACAAACAGCAGGGTACATTTTAGACTGTATATAATCACATATTGGTTATATATTCGCACACTTGTACCAGAGCAAACAGCCTGTCAGAAGACACTAGAGGCTCAGCCTGGTCCAACACTATGTCTATCTGAGAAAATGCAAACACACTTTAAATTAGTCAAGCAAAACTTAATCACTGAAGAACTTCCTCCTAACCTTTTTTTCAGCATGAATTCTTTTACCCTTCTAGGAAGAAAAAAATCCCCAACATACCTGTACAAATACAAATACTCCCAAATTCTGCAAAGCTGTGAGAGAGCTTCTGAATTTTGTTATCATATTACAATTCTGATTAATGTTTGAAAAAACCAACTTTCTATCACCATGCTCATATTCATGATCTTTTAACTTTATCTGCAACTACCTCTTGGTTTTGTATTACACAAAAGGTGGCCATTCATGTATCATGAAATTAAAACACTGTATAGGTTCTTATGCTCTTCACTGCCCCAACTTCTAGGCTGCTTTGTCCCTGTTCACTGGGCAGAGATGATCATATGGATTCATAGAGCAATTACCTGTGTTCTTTACTGAAATTTATAGTCAGTAGTGCACTCAGGTGGCAACAATTATTCAATTTAATGTGCCCATTTATTTAATCATGTTAAGATTTGCTTTAATTTCTCAGCCTTTCTACTGTCTTGATTAAAAGAAATACAAACCAAACCATGAGACTCTACTGCTCACCCTTCTTTTCCAGATTATTATTATTTTTTAAAATGTTTTAGTAGAACACCTAGCAACCCAACATTAAATGATTTCATGGCAAATTAAAAAAAAAAAAAAAAATCTTTGTTTGATTTTGTTTTTAAGCTAGGTCCCAAGTAAAAGAAATTTGTTCACAGCCAAGCAACTAATTAAAAGTCTATCTAGGAAGCAGAGTCCTAGTTTAGTTTTAGAAGTCCAATTATGTAGTGATTTTTAAAAATAAGATTTTTTTTTGGTTCTTTTTCAATTTTATGTTACATGACCACAGTGTCCTCTGTGGAAACCACTCAGTCTTGACAGCAAAATTTCTGTGTTGTATTTACTTGTGCCAGACAGGAAATGGAAGTGAAGGGCACACTAGTTTTGACTACCCACCTCCCCCCCCCCCCCTTTTTTTTGTTTGTTTTTTAAATATAATTTTTCATGGTACACAACTGAAGTGGTACGTATATATCATAACACTTTCTGGTCTAGATCTTAAGATTATATATCTCTTTAAAGAGAGTTACACAATACTGTTTTGGCTTTGATATAATAGCAGATTTAAATGAATGAATACATATTTCGTTATCAACAATACAGCTACTCTATTGTATTGCTCTGGATATCAGGCTTTTTTTTTTTCCCCCTCCTGGAACAGAACTGAATCGTGCAATATACAGCATCAAGTCATAACACATTCAAATTAAATGCAGAAAACCAAACTATATATGTAAAGATTGCAATCACAGCAAATGTACAGGCAGGAAATATAATACTGTGCTGGGCTCAATACCTCACAATTTTGTTCACCCACTATTTCAAACCTTGCAATCATTCAGAACACTCTAACCATATTACGTAAATACAAAACGCAGCCATTTATTGCAGAGAGGGTATAGAAGAGGTTAGTGTTCATTTCCAACAGCACATTTACCTTCCAGTGCTGCTAGATTCTTCTGTGGCAGCATCCTTGCATGTTATCAGTTTCCTTTGAATGGCAGGTGCAATATCCTTTAGAAGTGAAGTTTTGTGCTTACCTATTTGAAATAAGATTATGCAGAAAAGCTGGACAAAAAATAATGATTTATCAAAAAAAACTTCCTGCCTATTTCCATAAGTATTTAACGTAACAGATAGTTTAATGAAATATTAGATATTATATTACCTTTTATTCCAGAAAAACAGAATACAGAGATGAACCATACAAATTAGCAGACAGTTGTGTTTTTGAACTCACTATACAAAGATTGAATGTCCAAGCTTAACATAATTTGAGTGATATAAGCTTAAATCCTGTAGGAAAATGGTAACTTAACAGTGCTTGTTGAATTGCACAAGAACTCCACTTTCAAAACAGCATATGAAAAAAAGAAAAAAAATAGTTTGACTGACCTTTAATTATGATCATAATGCAGACAACAGCTGTTATATTAAAAATCCCTTCAATCTCTTCAGAGAGAATGCATTCCATTAATTCATTTAAAAATGACCTAAGGAAAAAATAAAGCAAGAATACATTATGAACCATGTTTTTTTCAAAATAGGACTGAACAGAACAAGTTTGTGATTATGCTACCCTGCCACCATAGCTTCAGAGATACCATGCATGACAAAGCAATGGTTATTGGGTAATTGAAGACTACATGCTGCTTCTGGAACTGAGAATATCTGAGTTAGCAGAATGGTAAATTGCTTGGGAAGAAAATAAAAAAGTTTGTACACAGAGTAAGTAGCTGTTAAGAGAAATGAATAGCTTGTGAACTATTTCGGGAAAGTCAATCCATGAAAAAAATACTGGTTCTACTGGAATGCAAGTCACATAATTTGTACTGAAATTTCTAATTTAAATTTCTACTGAAGTTTAAAAAGAAATATGTTATACAACACCAACGGTTTGTTAGTAACTACTCATGCTCTTACAACTATTACTACTTGTAGCCTGATCAGAAACTGGAGTTTGATTAACTTTTTGGTCTAAAATGAGAATCTCAATAATTAAAAGAGATTGCTTTCCAACCACAAAACAGTGAAGAACGTTTATAAAATAAACATAGCCCCAAAACACCTCCAAACTAAATTGTAGATACTGAAAGTATGGAGAGACTAACAGAACCAAAACAACTATTCATTTAAAGTCTAAGATAAATACTAACTCAATATGTACCTTAAGAGACTCACTTTTAGCAAGAGATTATAGTATTGTCAGCAAACTTTAGCTGTGTTTTGAGACATATATTGAGTTAAGAAAAACGAAACGAGAGTGAAGAAAGAGGTCTAGCAACCATACTAAACTGCAGTAGGGAATAAGGCAATACTACAGAATGAAATCACTAATTGATCATTATAGTATTTATGGTAAAAATAACAAATTTATCTCAGAAGCAATTCTCAAAAACAAGAGAAAAATAAAAGAACAAGAGGGATAAAGCAGGAGATGGACAAGATCTGTAACCCACATACTCAGAGCACAAAACTAAATGCTGTGTAAAAAGTAAAAGGGGAAACAGAGCAGTAGATGTTACAGTAACTTTCTCCAAAACATTTCAAAATACCTTTGATAATAATATTATCTGTTACCAAAACCAAACACCATAAATACCCAGTTCTGTCTTTAACTGTTCTTCAGGCCTTTTCAGGTGGCAAGACATCAAAATGAAATACGCTGTTAAGACAAGAACTAACCTCCACTAGCGACTCAGTAAATAAGCTTTGTAGTAGCTCAAATATTGCTTCAGAGTGCTGAGAAAGATGAAACCTCCTTAGGGTCTGAAATAAGTATTATGAAGTCGCTCTTGCATTGCATTAGTTTTGTTGTATCATTGTGGACCAACTGACTAAGTGTTGATTCCATTTCATACTGCTCTTAAATTGCTGACTGACAGTATTCCATTCAGAGTTTTGACTTTATTGTTTACCACTGCTTAGGTTAGTAAGCATACTCTTTAGTTCCATGAAGGAATATTGTAATTTTACTAACCTGTAATGAGACTCACTGCAGACTTAAAACAGCTGCCTTTCCCCACCTCCCTCTCAACTAGGGTCACATGAGCCTGCATGCAAAGATAAAACAGAACTGAACAGTAAGCTACTTACAAATACAGATAAATAAGAGATAACTAGTTGGTTCCTGTACAGATAGTTCCCTACTAAAGGGCAGGATACTCACACAATTGGTCAGATATTGCCAAATCACTCAGCATTATCAGTGGTATAGGGACTGAAACTTGGTGCTAGAGAATGACCAATTAGTAACTCAAAACATAATAGATGCTGCAGAACCTGGTGCAAGCTGATTGTGTGTTCACAGCATGGAAGCTCACATCAGATTCTGTAATGCCATAGACTTTTGTATTGGTGGGGAATGATGATAATTTGAGATATTGAATGATTTGCTAATGGACTGATTATGGCCCTATCATTACAGATTAATAAAAGAAAACACCCTTAAAAGCAGTCTCAGCCCTGAGGCACCAGTGAAACCAGATGAAAATCATCTCCTGACTTAGATCTTTGCACCAAAAAGATAAATACTAGAAGACACATGTTTATTAAAGTATTCATAGAAACAATCTGGTCCAAGCTAGCAGTTTTCTCTCTCAAGATTGGACAAGATCCTCCTTGAGCATTGTAAGAAAAAGTTTCAGAAGAATTCATTGAATTTCTGCATCTCTTCTCAAAAGATGTGTGTAAAATAATTTTCACTAAAAGACAGAACCTCAATGGACAGCTGCTGCCTCACAGAACAAGATCTGGGTTAGGAAACCTATTGCTGGACTCTCTGGACTCCTTTGCTGTGTAAGTTCAGCTAGTAGAGAAGGATTGAGAAGAAAAAACCCTTATGACAGCAGAGACAGCGATATTCAATGCCTGTAAGATGAGGAAGTTAAGGATAGGCATTACTTGTGACAAGTCGTGGAGAATAACAGGACTTCTAAGGAATACATATTAGACCCTTGATCATTTAAAATAAGTCTGATGTGTATAGCCATGTAAATAAAAACTGAGTATGAACAAACTAAGCAAAATGAAATTAACTTATGACAATTTTAGAAGATATTCAGAGTAGCCACTAAATAGAGGAAATTAAAAAAAAGTTTAAATCTTACAAAAAATAATGATGTAACCCTACTTTGGGGGGCTTTTAGAACTCAGATATTTTAAAGCTAATTTGAATTTTGTGATTTTAATAAAGCTACAGTACATTTGTCACCTCATTGAGGATGTTCAATTAAAAGATTAATGCTATTTCTGGTAAATATTTTATCTCATTTCAAGATTTCTATATTGAGGGGACTGATGTTTAAGTATCTTCTGAAAGAAGCAAGCCAAGATGCAAGATTAAAGAACTCATTTAGATGAGCAGTCCTGTAAATAAGCAGCCCTCTTAGAAGCAGTTAAAAAGCAGTACAAAAAAATGGAACCACCACCACCCCCAGTCAATAGCGACATGCATTACGGCAGGAGAAAGGGATTATGAAGGAGTGCAGGTAAATTTTGTATCTAGCTCCTCAAAATTTATTTGAATTTAGAAATTAAAACACTTGACAAGATTTCTACATTAACCACAACCTTGGACAAATTAATGTAGAAACATTTACCTGACAAGATTAACTGACTTCATAATTATGGCCATTAGACTGCTTGAAAGAGGAGGAAGGCCTGAAATAGTCCTTGGTATAGTTAAGTCTTTCTCATTGGAAGCCTAAAAAAGAGAAGTCCACAACTGTAGTAGATCAAGAAATACACCTATGCAGAAAATATCAAAGCAAATTTGTATTTCAATAATTATACTAACCAAAACCTATCCCTTAAATAATTAAAAGAGAAGAAATATTCACAATGTATTCTTTGACTAGCCTTAATCCAATTGTGTTGCATCCAAATAAACAAAACAAATTTAAATTAGAAAGGCTAAAACTAAACCAAATAAACAGTATTTGTATCAAGGCAAATATTCTCCTCTGTTGTTCTGAACAGAAGTTACATGAAACTACATTGTTGGTCACTATTTATAAAGGCACAGCGTATTAAGTACAAATGAGTACCCTTTGTGTCTCCAAGTTTAAGTGTGCTTGCATAATTTCTAATAAAATAATGTAGGTGACAGTGATTTCCTGATTCCCTTTATCTGTTCTTCTTGGTATCAAGTTCTGAATAGCATGGCAAGTATTTAGTTAGAACCGAATTTGGATTTACTAGTACAGTAACCTAGGGGCTGGGAAAACCCCAGCTCAGATGATTTAGTGTAATGAACATTCATAATCTGTGAGTACGAATCTGCAGTATCATTCAAGACCATAAACCTTTACCCCGCAGCATCTGTAAAAAGCATGCTGTCATTCTACAGCCCCTCAGCTGATTACTAATATTTGCAGGCAAATCTCTGGTATTGTTTCAGTTCCTTCCATAACACAGAATATCTTAGAAGCAGCTCTGTTGTACTCAGTACTTTCTGGCAACCGTTTATTGCTCTTTCTCCGACATATCTAGCAACCACAGTAAGTACAGCCTCTGCCACAGAAACTCTGCTCCTCCTTGTTAGTTCTCAAAGCTTCCAGTCTTACCTGTCATATTTGCTCCTAACACTACATGCATGAGGACTATGCATTGGGACTGTTACCCCCTTCAAGGACAATAAAAAAAAAAGCCAAGCCGGGGCTTTTAGCATATACAGTAATCAGAGCTTCTTTCTTTACAAAGAAACTCAAATCAGTTATTTGGAAATCCTCTAGACAAAAAGCAGAGAAACCAAAAAAAGATGCAGTACGAGAAATGGATCTGTATTGAAGCAGAGAATGTGTAAGTGATCAGTGCCAAGCACGACACCAGCCCATTTTGGAACAGGATTACAGAACCCTAAGAGACAGTTCCAAGGATAGGGAACTGGAATCTGTCAGAGATCAGTGGTTCATTTCCTAAGTTCCCTAACATTGAGTGAGACAAGGTGAGGTAGGTTTAGCACAACCTCCCTTCCTCCTCTCTCCCTGAGCTTTTATTGCTGAGCAGAACATTGTATGGGATGGAATATGCCTTTGGTCAGCTTGAGTTGTCTGCCTCAGCTGTGTCCCCTACAGCCTGCTTGCCTTTTTTTTTTTTTTTTTTTTTTTAGGGCAAGGGGTTAAGGGAAGAGACGATACAAGCATTCAGTCTGCAAGTACTGTTCAGCAACAGCCAAACTAAGTGATGTGTCCTCAACAGCATTTTAGCCACAAATGCAAACTGTGGCACCATCGAGACTGCTGTGAAGAACGTTAACTCCTTCCCAGCCAGACCCAGTACAAAACCACATAGACAGAAGATCTCAAAAAATGTCATTAGTCTCCAACACTGCCTAATTTCTAAATTCTTCTGTCAGAGGCAAATAGCGAACTAGGCACCGCGATAACTCTGCTCTTACACAGCTGTATTCATAAATCTGAGCGATGCACCATAATACAAAATTACAAGTAAAATTTCCTGTTTGTTCCATACCAACACACACAAAGTCTTCATCTGCAGTACAAACATCACACTTTCTGATCATTGCTCTGTTGTTCCAACATAACTTTAAAAGCAGTTAAGTGTAAAAAATAACATAAAATAAACTCATAAAAAAACCACCCAAAAAACTAACTTTACCTTCTGTAGCACATGATTTATCTCTGCTACTATTGCAGCTAGGAGAGTAGAAAGCACACCCTGGTGAACTGCTGGCCAAGATGAATGCCAGCACTGGACTGCCTGTATGAATTCTCCAAGAGGCACTTGAACAGACTGAATCAACTAAAACCAAAGAAAAACAGTTCAGCTTTTTCACATTGCTTGAGTATAATTTAAATACTTCAACAAGTTTCTCTGTGAAGAAATGCAGATCACACCTGAAAGCTATTGAGGTATTTAAGCCACCTGGGATCAGATAGGGAATCAGCAACATGTTTGGGAAGTCTACTCAAATTTGAGAGAAACAAAAACAATTCTTGTAATGAAAAATAGAACAGAATGTTTTTCAGAAGTCCTGAAAAGCAGGCCATAAAATTTTCCAGTGATCCACCCCTCTCACTACTATCTAGGCTCCGCTATAAAAGAAGCTAACTTTTTTGTGAAGAGAGGTTTTGAAGAACTTTAGTACATCTTAATTATTTTGAACTGGATATAATTCAGACAAAGAAAATAAGACAATTCCTCCTCCCTCCCAAGACCATAATTTATATAATCAAACTTTTTGTTCTAGATTGAGAAAGTTCATTTAATTGCAGGTAAGATTAATAACCTATGAGTACTAGCATAGCTTAGGATCATTGGTAACAGAACGCATTGTTCGCCAATTTAACAGTTTTTCTGTCATGATGAAACCAACAATGGAAAAAAAAATCCAAACATTGGTAACTAGGAAACTTAGAAATTTTACCTGAATATTTGAGTCAACATCTGATTAAATTACCACCACAAAGTGTCTAATTATAACACATTTGCATAAAAAGTATGGATTGACCTACACATTAGGTAGACATTTCAATTGTAATTTGATACCTGAATCCCTTCTTCTGGCTGTTTGTTGAGTTTGCGTGCCACACATTCTAAAACTTTCTGGAAGACTGCCTGTACATTGTGAAAAAGATTTGCCACTTCATCTGTCTCAGTATTCTGAGTTAAAGAAGCTTCAATAATTTCTTTTAGAGCCATCAGTAACACTGGGGCACAAAAGTCACCTCTCTCTAGAGAAACAGATAAATACCACAATATAAAAAAACTGTAATGAGATATTCTTTGGGTACAAGCTTAGAATGGAACTCAGTTATATACCATAAATAGCCAAATTTAAATAGTGCTACAATGACGCCTTCCAAGGCACGCCGATATACATGTAACTCATATATATATATTTTTATACATATATTAAAACCAATTTGCATATATACACATACATATAACCCCCTGAATTATATAGTAATAACTGGAATCTAAGAGCAAAGAAGAAACACTAGTTATCAACACAACATGGTTCTGGGCCAGTTCTCTGCTTGTTTTCAATCCTCTGAAAAGCTGCCGTGACTTCTGACTGTATTGTTGGTATTAGCTAGCATAAGCAGTAGACATTTTTTGACAAACAGATTCCAAAATGCTAAGAGCAATAGTTCTGCTAGTGTAAGTCAGCTAAGTATACGTGGAGATGTTTATGTTAGTGCAAAATATTGTACCTGTTTGTATAACTGAAAGAGCGATACCTAAAACATGTGCTTGAAACGTGAGATTTCCAAGGCCAATCATTATGACATCTTTACACACTGTCAGGTAGGCCTAGGAAACAGATGCAAAAGCATGTGAGAAAGAAAATTGATATAAAGGAACTGTTCAGTAAAATCTAAAAATAATAAAACCATGAAATCTTAGCAAAGTTGTCCTGAAAGCTGATGCATCTACTTGGAGTTACTCAGTTTACAACCTTTGAAAAGCAGAAGTTCCAAACACTTCTCCGTAGCTCTTTCCTCCAGCAAACACAGTTTCTCAAAAGGCAGTAAATCCTCCATCTTTTTTACTCAGGCTCAGATCAGAAGCATTGATACTTAACATTTACCAAAACAGAATATGAAGTCTTTATCTATCTTGAGTAGCAAAATTAAAAACCGCATCCAAAAAGAGCTTTTCGCTACAGACACACAAATGCTACATACTAAAGAGATTACAGTACTAATGTATAGACAGAGTAGAGAATTTTTAACCATCCTATTATGTATACATGAGCTGGGTTGTTCAAGGCACTGACTGTGACTAAAGTTAGGCCAAATCTTTCCCTTGACCAAAATCTGAAAGGACCCATAGATCAACATTAAAATCTCCCCTGGGTTAAGTGGTATGTCAGGGACACTTAAGAGGAAACAATTCAGAACTACACTTAAAAAACCAACCAAACACATTATATAATCAAATGCTTTCTGTGAAGAGCAGATGAAGGTAAGGGGTAAGGGACACTGTCAGTGATGACACTGGGGTTTGTGTCAGAGGGCCCATCAGCCTCACACAGCAGAGCAGTGGCCTAATGAGAACAGCCCCCCTGTAAAGCTCTGCCTGTAACAGTAAGCGCTAAACTGAGTAACAGGCCAAGCAGAGGAAGGGTGAAATGGGAAAGAATGGGATAAGTCGTGGAGAAACTGACAGAGAAATGTAAGTTGAAAAAGTAGAGAGACTCTAGTCCCCTTTCATATACAACAGTATTAAAGAAGCAACTAATTTTTAGATATATGGATATTTTGAGATAAACTAGGTCTGCTTTTAATGCCAACATTATTACCAAATATACACTACAAACAATTAAAAAGCACAATCAATACCTCATTCCAACAAAAAACAGTATAAAAGGTGAGAAACAAATAGGAGCTGCTTAACAAGCATGTGGCTTATTACAGGAGATGCAAGAAGCCTGGATTCTCTTCTTGACTTCCAGACAAGTCACATCAGTCTTTTACACCTCAGTTTCTCCTCTGGAAATAATGATGAAAATGAATAGCCAATAATGAAACACAATGATCTTTACTAGTAGATCTTAAAGTCCAAGTAATATGTCAGATGAGTTTACAGGCGACAGCTGCCTATCTTATTGCTTATCAATAAAGTTTGTGTTCATTTCATTTTCAAACATAGGAACTTGATCATAAACATTCTGATAATGCTGGTAAAGTGTCCCTGTTTTGTGTCTTGTCTTTCTATTATAGAAAGTTGAGTTCTGTGCATCTAAAATTTTGATAAACAGAAGAGCTTTGGTATGCATACTAAATATTTCATTCATAGAGAACAGACAGTAGCATATAGAACACACAAGCTACCTGTACCGGGCACAGCTGCAACACCTGTTTGAGTTTACTATCTCTTTATACTTTTCCAGAAGCCGTTTGGCTGCTGCAGCACAATTAGAGTACAAGACTGACCTCATTATTAAATTGCCAGGTAATTCACACCCTACCTCTCTGCTGACTTCCAAAGATATGTTCTATGCTTCATTCTAGTGCTGAGTCCCATAGCAAATTCCCCAGGGTATAATTTTACCCATTTCTTTTGCGAAAGCAGGAAGGAAAGAAAGAAAGAAAGGAAGCAAGCAAGCAATTAGATCTAAATCCTCTTTTATAATCACACCACCTTCCTGGTCCTTTAAGTCATCCTCTGTTGTGTTATTCAACACAATGTATGCAGCTGCAGTGATTCTGTCATTTCCAGGACCTTCTATACCACAGAAGAGCAGGCTATTAAGTGCTAGTATACCACGCAACTATAGCTTTGTTTTCAGCCACTAATTTTCTTCTCCTTTTCAGAATTGAGATTCAGTGACAATCTTAACTCTATGTTAATGCTTTTTTCATAAAACAGCGTTAAGTATTACCTTCATTTAGTATGGGGGATGAGAGAACGAGGACAAGAATTACTTGTTAGAAGCCTAAGATTTTAGACACCCAGGTTACATCACCTGCTGTGCCACAAGTTTCTTGAGTGGGCATTTTCACAAGTGTGAAACATTAAACATATTCCATCCTCACTTCAACAGATATGACGACAATATATATTATGCACTGGTGGGTGGAAAAAGTCTAGATAAGAAAAAGGTATTGTTGATGCCAAATACTTGATTTAATTGCTAGGGTACACACAGTTATACTTACATATTCTTATATTTAAAAAATATGAAGGTTCAAACAAAATCAAAAGCAATTTAGAAAAAAGTGTGACTTTAAGCAATCAAAGGAATAGCAAAAGTACAAAACTGTAACCTCAGAATAATCAGGCCTGTTTCATTAGTTCATTCACTTGCTGGGCTCCAAAAATGCCAGTGCACTCTGTCAGTATACGATTGAAATAAATAAATAAATAAATAAATATATATATGTGTGGTTTTTCAGATTGGCAGCTGTTTAATTTATGTTATGAGACCTCTAACCTGGATAATTAATTCAGAAACGTTACTGTGTTTTGAAATGCCATCTTCTTGATCCCTTGCTAGTACAAAAGGAACAACTTGACTTTCCACCCAAGCACCTGTCTCCTTCAGAAGTGGGAGGTAATCTTTTCCTTCTTCAGAAAACTGTGAGGGGAAAAAAAAACCCAAACAAACAGAAGTTGTTTAATAACTGTCTTTCCAATTCTTTTGGAATTTCCTTATACTTTCAGCTGCAACTCCAGCTTATACAGAAAGGTATAACCATACCTTGTTCTGAAGATGAATACTCAACCTGCAAAAGAGGCTGAAGGCTCTTAGGGCAGTTGCTTGAATCCAGCTACGAGAACCTGCATCAGTTCCTTTCAGAATTGAGCCAAGAACCTCCTGAAATATCAAAATCTATATTTATATTTCCCAGAAAATCCTTTCAAATGTTTCTTTTCTCAGCAGCTTTAAACAAGAGATTTTAAAAAACAAAAACAAAAAAAAAACCCACAAAAAAATCCCTAACCCCCCCAAACCAATAAGCATACTTTCAATTCATTTCATTTTGCAATGCCATAACTGGTTTTGAGACTATTTCTTATATGTATGTTCATAAAGTCAGGTCCCTTAATGCTCTCAACACTAGATCACATCAATTTTGAGACACCTAAAAATGACAAGCTGGTTAAAATCTACCTTCTACAAACAATTCTGAACTAATATACTTCTAGTTTAGAATATTGGTTTGAAGTACAATTCAAAAAGAAAATCTTCTATAGAAGAGAAACGAGGATCTCTTTCTATAGAAGAGAAACTAGGATCATGAATCTTAAATATTTATTCCTGTGGGCCTTTAGTTTGACTTAGGCAATATATGATATTAGGCACTCTTTTATAAGCACTGTTTATGGTAAGGAGAATACTACCTTTGCAGCACTGAGAATTTTCAAAAGCTGTTTCAGTTTCTTTTTAGGAACAGAGAGCAGGTAACCACGATTAACAGGATGAGTCAATAAATATTCAATGTAATCAACTGCTAATTCTGGCTTTGATTCCTGTGTTACATGGATACGCACTCGTCGTTCAGATGTTTTAATACTCTAAATGAGAAGAAGGCACAAAACCAGTAGAACACTGTTAGTATCTTACAACTAATTCCAAAGCAGAATAATATGGCATTAAAGAGGCTTCTTTACTAAAGAAAAAAAACAAAAAAGCATGATGCCTTTATGTAATCTAGCAATTCCTTAATTCTTTGATGTATGTATATGCACACCTTTCTTGGGGTTAGCCTGTCAGACAACCAGTCACAGGCTAATTCCATAACATGTCCCACTTGACCCCAGCGACACATGCAGTCTATCAGGGTAGAATATTTGCTTTTGTCAGCTCCAATGTCAATATTTCTGAGTCTGGAGATCACACCGCAGCTTAAAAATCAAACAAACAAACAAACAGAGATGCATTAGCTTTACATCCATAAGTGAAGAAATAATTCAAAGAAAAATCAACTAGCATAGTACCAAAAGATTCACCAATGGCTCAAAGACATACTTGCAGCTCGTAAGTTTTACTAACTTATCAAATTTGTTTAGTGGATTAATTTATAAAAATGGGATTTAATACATCAAGCTGTGAAAAATTAATAGTTACAGTCAACAAGAAATTTCTTGTCATTCGTATTTTGGATTTGGGAATAGTACCTGAATGTAGGAATAGCAGCAGGGGGCATAAAGGATGCCAGAACAACCAATGGAGTCACACAACGCTCATCCTAGGATTAAAAAAAAAAGTATACTATATGATGCACACATACAGGTACACACACGCACACAAAACTAAAGAAAGTACTTTTTCAGTATGATTAAATTATCTCACCTTAAGGACTTCCTTTTTTCCCTAGAAATGGAACTGAAAGAAGCTCCTAACAACATGTGGCTTGCAATATGAAGCCTCTGATTCTTTTTCTTAGAGATCAATTATCAATTATCTTATCATTCAGCTTTCTGACAAACTGTCAGAAACACCACCATGACTAATTTTGGTTCCATTAGATTAATAACCATTGCAAAAGAAATAACAGCTCTAGCTTCATATTTTTTCTGGTAGTGGCTAATACTCAATTGCACAATCACAACACCATCTAACGCCTCTCAAGTAACTAGTGCCTTAAATGAATATTCATTCACATCAGAAATTTATAAAAAATACTCTGAAGGAAAGGGTGTTTATATAACAATGGTAATGCAAAATACAGTGTAAGTCACTACAACACATCATAATACAAGGTCTGGACCACAACATAGTCTCACTTGGATTATATAGAAACCAATCTACGTGAAAGACTCCAAAAATAGTGTATCTGTATGTCCAAGCTTCACAAATACAATCAAATGAAATTACTACCTACATGGGTATTTCAAGATCTAAAACCTTTTAAAGATGATTTTTGAAGAACATTAAAAAAATATATTTGCAGCTTTTCAGGAAAGAGACATGCTGCTTCAGTCTGCAGCTTTTAGAAACTAAGCCTCTGATGACAGGTCTTTTTAGATCCAAGCTGATTACTCACTGTAAGAATATCAAAGTCAAAGAGGTTGCTTGCTAAAGCTGAATATCTCATATGCTCACCAGAAACTCTCAAGAGGGATGCTACATCCTCTACCAAAAAGATTCAGAATGTCTTTTGACAACTTCCAAATGCTTTCAGGGTAGAGACAGTATGTGGTGTATCTGCTGCAGAATCTTATGTAGTAGCAAATTGCTTTCCAGTCCCTGATTATCTAAAGAAAACTTGAATGTTAAGTATAACAGCCAGCGTAACTCAGTATACTTCAGTACAAGAGCCATAAACATAAATGGTGTCCAGTAGATAAGCCTTCCAAATGCTCTACAGGGTGTGGCAGATACTATTAACCACTATTAAAAGATAGCATCCTGAAGAATAACACTGAAACTAAACAGATCTAGGAGACTGAAAATACAAAATGACTGGCTTTAATTAATTGCTTATATCAAGCCCAAACAATAAGTGCGTGCATCAAAAAATCATTGGAGTAGAATCAAATTAGTGGAAATCAATCACAAGGAAGCAAAAAAGGAGCCTCAGCTGCTTCAGCTGTCTGTTCCAGCAGCCAGATCATAGTAAGTGGTGGTGCTAGATGAGTTTGGGGGGGGAGTGAGTAGAAAACATACATGAGGACTGTCATATACATTGAGTATTAATTCTGCTAAATTTATTGTGCTATTTATGGCGCAATTTTCAGTTACCGATTCCTAAAAGTTTCAAAAACATTCAAAAGAATAGAATCCTATAAAAACATTAAACGGGGAGCAATTTATTGCGTAAGTATTTCAGTGTTGACTATTTAGATAATGGTTCATCAGTCAGATACTGCAATTGGAGAATAGCTTCTATCCAATTCCAAAAGACTTGCTATTGTTTATAACTTACAGCAACAATGAAAAAGAATTCCTAATGCCATGAAGACAGATAAAAGACACAATACATGAAAGCATGTGAAGAAAATACAAAGCACTTACAGGAAAAATTAGGTTTTCTTTACCTTAAATACTTTAAAATATTCAGGAAGTACAGAAGCAAATTTTCTGACAGCATAAGATTTGGCACCTTCATTGTGATCTAGTGCTTTCTGGATACTTCTCCAGAGAATTACAGTAACCTCCAATAAACTTGCCATGCTGGCCACATCATTTATCGACAACACATTATTCAACACCTGAAATACAAACATTTAGATGATACTACCTATTTTAATCTAAATTTGCATTTGAGAATATAATAAAGTTTGAAAAAAACATGAAACTTCATTTCACAAAGGTATTATGTTTGTTGTAGAACATGAACGCCATAATTCAGTCTTATATATATAGCTTGAGTCATCTTGATATGTTATTTTTTTTAATTAATTTAATTGCAAAACCAAACCAATTTATAATTAGTACTGGAATTTGGGAAGCATTCATTTAAAATAAGCTTCACACTAATTTCATATATCTAATTCTAGCTACTTCACCAAATTTCTGCTGTTGCAGGGCAGGAAACCACCATAATGGCAGTTCTCCCCTTCTAATTCCACAGATGCCCAAGGACTTTTCCTTTACATTTCTGTCATATCATTAACTGCCCATGTCTCAAATCAAGCACCACAGGAATAAAGTCACCAGAATTTATCATGAAGTGGACTTTCTTACGCTTGTATTCTCCTTTTCATCATCATCATCATCACTATCACGAAGACTCTCTTTCATTGCTTTCTGGATGCAGGCATTCAAGCAGCGCCGAATAGTAAGCATCAATTTAGCTACATTTAAATATAATAAGAATAAATTAGACATTCACTATTTGTTAAGAATGTTGATAGTAAATTCATCTAAGTGTAATGCTGGAAAGTCAGTATGAAAAAGCAGGCAATAGAACCAGAAACACTTATTTTTTTATTATTATTACTTATAAAAATTAAATTATAGAGAAAAAAAGAAAACATTTCCTAGTAAAAGGAAATTATATAAAACACTTTCACGTTTTCCCAGCAAGCATGAAGAAGAAATGGCAACATCATAATCAGGTCCTATAATTTTATTGTTAAAAAAGAAATCTACTAAAAAAAACCCAACCAACCACCATCTTACCAAACCAGGATCAGAGGGAGCTCTCAACTCCTACATTCATCTAGCATAGCTATTAATTTAATGACCTGTGTTTAATCATACATCCCCTCTGATGTCAACTCCAATTTTTTATAAAAGATGTAGTAGCCTAACCATCGTAGTCCGTAATGAAGAGCTCATCTCTGGATAAAAGGCAAAGGGTTATGTCCACTCTAGTGAAGGTATGACTAGAGGTACACTAGCACATATTTCAAAACTACCTTATCCAGTTAATCAGCAAAGGGGCAAGGACTTGGGTGTTTTACCCAGGTCACTCCATCCTGACTACTTTGTTTTTATAGTATCAGAACGCCTCTGAAAAAAAATTTCCCAATTTTTCCTGGTTCAATAGCACTTTTACAAAAAGCAGCTATACTCTGTGTAGTACATACCCCTTCTGCTGAAGGTTTCTGAAGTTTTTAACAGGAAGGAGGGCTTTTTAGATTTTCTCTGAGCAACTTAAAAAATATTACAATATTTTTCACCTGCTATAAAATGTTCCATGTAAAGATCTCAAATCACTTGAGGAACCAGGGTATTTCATTTCACTATTTCTGCATTATAAATAACTAATACTTTTAGGGTACATACATGTGAGGAGAAAGGGGAAAAGAGATCAGATAGCAACACTGGTTACAGAGTACAGCACCCGAGAGCAGAAATGAAAAGCTTTGGTCTCTTCATTGTTGAAAAAGCTTATGTCTGTTGTCATCAGGGTTCATTGCTGCTGTCAAGAATTTCAAAAACTACAAACTATTATTATACCAAAACCAACAGATCTAGCAACAACATGATAGAGAAAAAGTATAAAAACCAGTGACATGCTATGATATTAGTATATCCAAAGACTTACAAGGTTTTGTGCTTTACCTATATTGGTGGGGGCAGTATATTCATAAGCATATTGATAGAACTTTCTAGCTGCTGCTGAATTCATCTGGATTAGAGTAACACAGCGCTCACACCACACATCTTCAGGTTGGTTAATGGGAAAGAAAGAGTTGAATAAGAGATTCACTAAGCGTCGTGACACAGGCTGTGAATCAACTTCAAGACGAGTCAGAAGATGCTCCATGGGACAGATTTCCCAGAACTTTTAAGAATGAAAAAAAGATATCAAAGGAGTTAAAAAAACAGAACAAAACCAAGTCACCCTTATTGTGTCGTCTACATCAAAAGTGTCAATAAATATAAACAGCATTTTAAAAAAAGCATACACATTTTTAATTTTTATCAGAACACCAGCACTCACTTGAGGTCAAATATTCCTGCAACAATACTACTTTACTGTTCTGACACACCTCTAAGTCTCCCAGTATCTCTGATAGACTGGTAAAATTCTGTTTCAAGCAATTCCAGCTCAATATTCCTGCAATGCTAATGCAATTCCATAGGTACAGGGGAAAATTATTTACTCTATAAGCATATCACTACAAAATATAATTTTTTGTCATTATGTGTCATGTTTCATATTCTCATGATAGGACAAAGTAGGACCAAACTACCTACAAGTATGATATACACCCTAAAAACCTGTATAGAACAAGACC